>NC_048585.1:17798607-17868607 GCF_013265735.2 Oncorhynchus mykiss
ATACTACAGTACCAAAGATCAGAATGAACCCAGTACAGTAGCAAACACAAAGACACTACAGTACCAAAGACCAGAATGAACCCAGTACAGTAGCTAACACAAAGATACTACAGTACCAAAGATCAGAATGAACCCAGTACAGTAGCTAACACAAAGATACCACAGTACCAAAGACCAGAATGAACCCAGTACAGTAGCTAATACAAAGACACTACAGTACCAAAGACCAGAATGAACCCAGTACAGTAGCTAACACAAAGACACTACAGTACCAAAGACCAGAATGAACCCAGTACAGTAGCTAATACAAAGATACTACCGTACCAAAGACCAGAATGAACCCAGTACAGTAGCAAACACAAAGATACTACAGTACCAAAGACCAGAATGAACCCAGTACAGTAGCTAACACAAAGATACTACAGTACCAAAGACCAGAATGAACCCAGGACAGTAGCTAACACAAAGATACCACAGTACCAAAGATCAGAATGAACCCAGTACAGTAGCTAACACAAAGATACTACAGTACCAAAGACCAGAATGAACCCAGTACAGTAGCTAACACAAAGATACTACAGTACCAAAGACCAGAATGAACCCAGTACAGTAGCTAACACAAAGATACTACAGTACCAAAGACCAGAATGAACCCAGTACAGTAGCTAACACAAAGATACTACAGTACCAAAGATCAGAATGAACCCAGTACAGTAGCTAACACAAAGATACTACAGTACCAAAGATCAGAATGAACCCAGTACAGTAGCTAACACAAAGATACTACATTACCAAAGACCAGAATGAACCCAGTACAGTAGCTAACACAAAGATACTACAGTACCAAAGACCCTGACTCGTGTACTGTAGGTGGAACATCTTTACATTAAACAGAGACTTTTCTATACATTTATCGTCAGCACTTCACCTGTACTGCTAAAGTTAAGAATCAAGGTTGAATTTTTTTATTTGACCTTTATTTAACTAGGGAAGTCAGTTAAGAACACATTCATATTTTCAATGACAGGCTAGGAACAGTGGGTTAACTGCCTGTTCAGGGTCAGAATGACAGATTTGTACCTTGTCAGCTCAGGGATTTGAACTTGCAACCTTCTGGTTACTAGTCCAACACTCTAACCACTAGGCAACCCTGCCGCCCCGACTGTTGGGTAGGGTTCACAAAAGAGAAGAAACCAAATGCAAACATTAGAAAGAAAATTAGGAAACATTAAAAGATGTATCTCAACAAACCATTAGTTTCAGACCAACCTGCTATGAAGTCATCATGTAGCCTAATAGTCATCATGTAGCCTAGTAGTACTGAGAAATTCTAAATATGCCTGTCATCAGAATGTAAAAAGCACTCTGAACGCTTAGAGTGGGAATATTTATGGCTTGTTCTTGAACATTTTGGTATTGAGGCTAGATTTATACATATTATCCGCACCATGAATGTGAATCCTTCTTCTATAATATCTACAGGTACTACCCATTCTAATCAATTTACCATTTACCATACAACCAGGATGTGCGTACTGTATGTCTATTTTCACAGTGTTCAGCTCATGGTCTGGTTACAAGATCAACTGGTCTGAAACAGCTCTTAACTCAGCTATGGGAAGCGTGCAACTACCACCCATGATCCCAGTGAAGAATTTAACCACCTACTTAGGCATTACCATATTCCACTCTATTCATACTACTGACAGGAAGAACTACTTAGAAACGTGGAGAAAATAAAAAAAGACATACAAATATGGTCTGCTATGCCCACTTCTTTGCATGCTAGAATCTCAATAATTAAATTGAATGTCCTCTCTCATATCAATTTTATGAGTTCCATGTTACCACTGCCTCCCCCTATAGACTATTGGTCTAAACTTGACTCTGTCATAAATAAGTTCATTTGGGGGAGAAAGAGACCACAGATTAAATATGCAACGCTACAGAGAACAAAAGCATCAGTTGGACTTCCTGGTACCGTGTCAATGTGCGGGGGTACAGGTTAGGTGAGGTAATTTGTACATGTAGGTAGGGGTAAAATGACTGCATAGATAATAAATAAAAACAAACAAGGGGGGGGGGGCAATGTATATAGTCCGGGTGGCCATTTGATTAAGTGTTCAGCAGTCTCATGGTTTGGGGGTAGAAGCTGTTAAGGAGCCTTTGGGTCCTAGACTTGGCACTCTGGTACCACTTGCCCTAGCAGAGAGAACAGTCTATGACTTGGGTGACTGGAGTCTTTGACAATTGTTTGGACTTCCTCTGACACCGCCTAGTATACAGTGGGGCAAAAAAGTATTTAGTCAGCCACCAATTGTGCAAGTTCTCCCACTTAAAAAGATGAGAGAGGCCTGTAATTTTCATCATAGGTACACTTCAACTATGACAGACAAAATTAGAAAAAAATATCCAGAAAATCACATTGTAGAATTTTTTATGAATTTATTTGCAAATTATGGTGGAAAATAAGTATTTGGTCACCTACAAACAAGCAATATTTCTGGCTCTCACAGACCTGTAACTTCTTCTTTAAGAGGCTCCTCTGTCCTCCACTCGTTACCTGTATTAATGGCACCTGTTTGAACTTGTTATCAGTATAAAAGACACCTGTCCACAACCTCAAACAGTCACACTCCAAACTCCACTATGGCCAAGACCAAAGAGCTGTCAAAGGACACCAGAAACAAACTTGTAGACCTGTACCAGGCTGGGAAGACTGAATCTGCAATAGGTAAGCATCTTGGTTTGAAGAAATCAACTGTGGGAGCAATTATTAGGAAATGGAAGACATACAAGACCACTGATAATCTCCCTCGATCTGGGGCTCCACGCAAGATCTCACCCCGTGGGGTCAAAATGATCACAAGAATGGTGAGCAAAAATCCCCGAACCACACGGGGGGACCTACCTGCAGAGAGCTGGGACCAAAGTAACAAAGCCTACCATCAGTAACACACTACGCCGCCAGGGACTCAAATTCTGCAGTGCCAGACGTGTCCCCCTGCTTAAGCCAGTACATGTCCAGGCCCATCTGAAGTTTGCTAGAGAGCATTTGGATGATCCAGAAGAAGATTGGGAGAATGTCATATGGTCAGATGAAACCAAAACGGAACTTTTTGGTAAAAACTCAACTCGTCGTGTTTGGCAGACAAAGAATACTGAGTTGCATCCAAAGAACACCATACCTACTGTGAAGCATGGGGGTGGAAACATCAGGCTTTGGGGCTGTTTTTCTGCAAAGGGACCAGGACGACTGATCTGTGTAAAGGAAAGAATGAATGGGGCCATGTATTGTGAGATTTTGAGTGAAAACCTCTTCCCATCACCAGGGGCATTGAAGATGAAACATGGCTGGGTCTTTCAGCATGACAATGATCCCAAACACACCGCCCGGGCAACGAAGGAGTGGCTTCGTAAGATGCATTTCAAGGTCCTGGAGTGGCCTAGCCAGTCTCCAGATCTCAATCCCATAGAAAATCTTTGGAGGGAGTTGAAAGTCCATGTTGCCCAGCAACAGCCCCAAAACATCACTGCTCTAGAGGAGATCTGCATGGAGGAATGGGCCAAAATACCAGCAACAGTGTGTGAAAACCTTGTGAAGACTTACAGAAAACGTTTGACCTCTGTCATTGCCAACAAAGGGTATATAACTGGTCAGGATGCTCTCGATGGTGCAGCTGTATAACTTTTTGAGGATCTGAGGACCCATGCCAAATCTTTTCTGTCTCCTGAGGGGGAAAAGGTGTTGTCGTGCCTTCTTCACGACTGTCTTGGTGTGTTTGGACCACGATAGTTCGTTGGTGATGTGGACATCATGGAACTTGAAATTCTTGACCCGCTCCACTACAGCCCCATTGATATTAAGGGGTGTCTGTTTGGCGCACCTTTTCCAGTAGTCCACGATCAGCTCTTTTCTTTTGCTCACATTGAGGGAGAGGTTGATGTCCAGGCACCACACTGCCAGGTCTCTGACCTCCTCCCTATAGGTTGTCTATATCGTTGTCAGTGATCTACCACTGTTGTGTCATCAGCAAACTTAATGATGGTGTTGGAGTCGTGTTTGGCCACGCAGTCATGATGGAGATGATGGAGATGATGATGAGATTTTGGTGATGATGATGGAGATGATGATGGAGATGATGATCATGGAGATGATGGAAATGAGGATGGAGATGATGGTGATGATGTAAATGTTGATGCTGATGATGGAGATGATGATGGAGATGATGATAGAGATGATGATGGTGACGATGGAGATGATGATGGAGATGATAGTGATGATGGAGATGATGATGGAGATGATAGTGATGATGGAAATTATGTAGATGATTATGGTGATGCTGATGGAGATGACGGAGATGATGGAGATGATGATGTGATGATGGAGATGATGATGGTGATGATGGAGATGATGATGGAGATGATGATGTGATGATGGAGATGATGATGGCAGTGGTGATAGTGATGATGGAGATGATGATGGTGATGATGGAGATGATGATGGTGATGATGGTTTGATGGAGATGATGATGGCAGTGGTGATAGTGATGATGGAGATGGTGGTGATGATGATGGTGATGATGGAGATGATGATGGCAGTGGTGATAGTGATGATGGAGATGATGATGGTGATGATGGAGATGATGATGGTGATGCTGATGAAGATGACGGAGATGATGGAGATGATGATGGAGATGATGATGGTGATGATGGATATGATGATGGTGATGATGATGGTGATGATGGTGATGATGATGGAGATGATAATGGCAGTGGTGATAGTGATGATGGATATGATGGAGATGATGGAGATGATGATGGAGATGATGATGGTGATGATGGAGATGATGATGGTGATGATGGAGATGATGATGATGGAGATGATGATGGTGATGATGGAGATGATGATGGAGATGATGATGGTGTTGATGGAGATAATGATGGAGTTGATGGAGATAATGATGGAGATGATGATGGAGATGATGATGGAGATGATGATGGAGATGATGATGGAGATGATGATGGTGATGATGGAGATGATGATGATGATGATGATGGAGATGATGATGGTGGTGATGGAGATGATGATGGCAGTGGTGATAGTGACAGTTTCAGTTATGACTCTTTGGACCCTCTATATTAGGATGCATCTCTTTCTGATGATGATGATGATGGTGACGATGATGAAGATGACGATGAAGATAATGATGGTGGTGGTGATGACGAATAAAAAAGGCAGTTGAAATCACAATTGGACCATTTGCGACTCACGCCCATTACACCTGCAATCCATAATTAAAATGGCTGAATATCACAGTCAGAAAGAGATTCCTCCAATAATTATACATACTCCACTATAGTGTAATGTGATGGAAATGAGCAGAGACAGGGATAGCTCTGGAACTACAACAAATCATCTGTCTGAATGGTTGTGGTAGACAGTGGATGATATGAGAGCTGGTGCTCTTCAATTACTTATTCTGTGCCATCCAATGATTGCTCATATTAAACCCCAGCTCTGTAAAAGGCCCCCATTTAAGATAAGAGGAAAAACGTCCTCCCTCGCTTCCTCGCTCTCCCATTTCCAGTGTCCTATCCCATGACCCCACAACGCAATGACCCCACATCCTCCTGCCCTCGGTGTATGAATTAACCAGCCACAGAACAATACTTACATATGAAAAGGGACTAGAGAAACTTTGACATCGCTCAACAATTAACCAAGCAGAATGCCCTATTCAAATTGATAGGATTTCAGTATGGAAGAAGGAGAAGGAATGAGAGAGAAGAGATGCTAGTTCAATTACCGGGACCCTGAAGAGATCTGGGAGCTCTGTGTGTTTTGAATGGAACAGTACCCGAAAATGGGAAATTAATTATCGATTGTAATTACAGTGGGATCTGTGGCGGCTCAGGACTTGTCTCGGTTGGTACCAGCCCTGGCTCTTTAGGATGGGTTATAAGAGAGGTGAAGGGGAAGCATTTACATGTAACACCAATTAGAATAGTTCAATGTTTAATGTTATCACCGTAGGTCTTGAGAATATTTGAGTTATAGGGGGACGTGGGGTTTAGGTATAAGCCAGGGTAGTGGTGGAGACATTTACATGTAACACAAGGAGAGGGGGGGACATTTACACTAGTGTAAAGTTTGGCTAGTCCTCTGAACAACAGTGTCCTAATGAGAGAGCACATTTTCTATACCAGGCAAAACCGAGCCTCATTAGCTCAGTGTTATGGATGTATCCAAGTAAATGTCACTAGAAAACAGCTCAAACAAACACAAATGCAGCTACTTTTCTGTTATTCTGGCTGCACTGTTTGATGTGACTGTAAATTAGCCGTAGTTGTCTAACTGGCAAGCAAGGGATAAGAACGTTGCCAGCCAGTATGGCAGTGGAACATTTAGAACGAACGACTGGGTCACGTCCATAGACACAGAACAAAGTGACTGAACGACTGGGTCGCGTCTCTGGCAACCGAACCGATAGAACAAACGACCAGCCGGCTTGGGTAGCAACCCTAGATTTGTGTAGAGACTATAACTTGTGGAAGGATGAAATAGTATGGATAAATTAATCAAAATAACATTTCTTATGAAAATATGTCAATCATTATTTGAATATGTTGCTAATCCGTTAAATGAAAGTGATAATGCCCTCTAATCCGTTGTATGAAAGTGATAATGCCATCTAATCCGTTGTATGAAAGTGATAATGCCCTCTAATCCGTTGTATGAAAGTGATAATGCCCTCTAATCCGTTGTACAAACGTGATAATGCCCTCTAATCCGTTGTACGAAAGTGATAATGCCCTCTAATCCGTTGTATGAAAGTGATAATGCCCTCTAATCCGTTGTATGAAAGTGATAATGCACTCTAATCCGTTGTATGAAAGTGATAATGCCCTCTAATCCGTTGTATGAAAGTGATAATGCCATCTAATCCATTGTATGAAAGTGATAATGCCATCTAACCCGTTGTATGAAAGTGATAATGCCCTCTAATCCGTTGTATGAAAGTGATAATGCCCTCTAATCCGTTGTATGAAAGTGATAATGCCCTCTAATCCGTTGTATGAAAGTGATAATGGCCTCTAATCCGTTGTATGAAAGTGATAATGCCCTCTAATCCGTTGTATGAAAGTGATAATGCCCTCTAACCCGTTGTATGAAAGTGATAATGCCCTCTAATGCGTTGTATGAAAGTGATAATGCCCTCTAATCAGTTGTATGAAAGTGATAATGCCATCTAATCCATTGTATGAAAGTGATAATGCCCTCTAATCCGTTGTATGAAAGTGATAATGCCCCCCAATCCGTTGTATGAAAGTGATAATGCCCTCTAATCCGTTGTATGAAAGTGATAATGCCCTCTAATCCGCTGTATGAAAGTGATAATGCCATCTAATCCGTTGTATGAAAGTGATAATGCCCTCTAATCCGTTGTATGAAAGTGATAATGCCCTCTAATCCATTGTATGAAAGTGATAATGCCATCTCATCCGTTGTATGAAAGTGATAATGCCCTCTAATCCGTTGTATGAAAGTGATAATGCCCTGGAAGACGTTTCTTGGAGGATATTTTGCCACCGTTTGCCAGCCCTCGTCGAACATCCTTGCCAATATATCCTCCAAACACCGACTTCTTGGGAATTATCAGCTAAATAAGTAACTGTTAGCTAGTCTCGGAAATCCCAGAGCTAGGGTAACACTATTCACATTGTGGGAGGCAACCCATCTGCCTAAGGAGGCTGGCTACCTGTTAGCAGATTTACACAATTGAAAAGATTTGCAGACAACAACTCCGCTGGGATTGTTCTGTGTAATCTTCAACTCTAATCCTAGAATTAGGAGAGCTTTTATTTCAATTAATTGGAGTCTGTTTGCATGTCTAATGTGTGTCAGTGTCAAATTAATGTCAATTTATATTGACAAACCTTTCAACAGGTTTCATATAGACGCCAATATAAAGTGGAACCAATTGTCATTATATTATTTATTTCATCATAATAAATTATATATCTTTAGTCAAAGTGTTCCTTGTTCTGTTATCATCAATATGGACCTTAACCTTAACAGTGAATTGATATGGCTCTATTATGAACTGCATTACAGTATGTGATAAGCAGTGTTCTCTCTCTCTCTCTCTCTCTCTCTCTCTCTCCCTCTCCCTCTCCCTCTCTCTCCATGGATTGATTCCGAGGGAAACAGGACACACTTGGCCAGAATACTGATGAGCCACAGGGCCGATGCCTAGCGCTGCGGAATCCTGGGGCCATGTCACGTCACACACTTGCACAGACAATAGCACACTAACTATACTGTCACACACAAACGCACTCTCTTATACCCACAAACACTATAGAACAGACACACACCGAGTCATAAAGACACACAGAGCCACGCAAACCCACACACACTATAGAACAGACACATGCTGAGTCATAAAGACACACACAGAACCACGCACACCTACACACACTATAGAACAGACACATGCTGCGTCATAAAGACACTCACAGAGCCACGCACACACACACACTAAAGCACAGGTGCACACCCCAAGTCACACACACACACACACACACCATAATATACTGTAGACACAACAGGTCCCTTCCCGTTCACCTCTTCTTACTGCCCCCCTCCCTCAACCCCCTACACCCTACCGCTTATTAGATTGCTGTCATGACACGACTGCTCTCTCTGTACCCCCCTCTTTCTTGCTCTCTCTCCCCCTCCCTCTCTCCATCTCTCTCACTGTCCCTCTGTCTCTCTCTTTCCCTCTGTCTCTCTCTTTCCCTCTCTCCCCCTCTCTCTCTCTCCATCTCTCTCTCTTTCCCTCTCTCTCCATCTCTCTCTCTTTCCCTCTCTCTTTCCCTCTCTCTCTCTCTTTCCCTCTCTCTCTCTCTTTCCCTCTGTCTCTCTCTTTCCCTCTCTCTCTCTCACTGTCCCTCTGTCTCTCTCTTTCCCTCTCTCTCTCTCACTGTCCCTCTGTCTCTCTCTCTTTCCCTCTCTCTCTCTCTTTCCCTCCCTCTCTCTCTCTCTCTTTCCCTCCCTCTCTGTCTCTCTCTTTCCCTCTCTCCCCCTCTCTCTCTCTCCATCTCTCTCTCTTTCCCTCTCTCTCCATCTCTCTCTCTTTCCCTCTCTCTTTCCCTCTCTCTCTCTCTTTCCCTCTCTCTCTCTCTTTCCCTCCCTCTCTGTCTCTCTCTTTCCCTCCCTCTCTCTCTCTCTCTTTCCCTTTGACGGGATGTCAATGGTGTTGGCTCTGCTTATGATGGCCTCTTTAACTCGAGGGGCCTAGAGAAATACTGTACCGCAAGGGAGAGAGAGAGAGATGGAAGCGACAGATCATTGGGGGATGCTTTGAGCCACATTTGAGCCACCAGAATATTGACATTTCAGCGATAATGTTTTACAAGGAAATTCAGAGTGCTTTTAATTTTAAAAAAATGTGCTTTTTACATCAAGTTTTTATTATTTCAATTCATATGATTCGTCCAATAAATGTATAAACATATTTTTAAAGCCCGCCCTCACCCCCACCCCACCGGCAGCCTGATAACATGTCAAATCAATCATGTAAAAACAAATACACACATATTACATAGTAAATCTACTGAACAATACATCATAAAGCCTCAGAAATAGTGGCAAATTAGGGATACACATTCATGGATGTAAAGGCCCGCTGGTTAAGCGTTCAGAAATATCTGCTGCTACTTTTGTCAATGTCTATTGTGGACACCTTGGCCCTGTGCATCCTGGCCGTGGAGAGCTCCATAAGGACAATTTCCTTAAATGTGAGCAGCCATTGCTGCAATGGCAACAGATGAGGTGGAATCCACCTTTATACAATACTTTTCTTAGCAGCTGTGGTTCCTGTCAACCACACTCTCCGTTGGCGCTCTGACATGTGCAAATCAGAGTCATCACAAAGCAACATCACTAGTGGATCTAATGGCAGTATTTTATCTAAGGAGATGACATCGTTGACTTTCCCCCAGAATTCAACCACCCCCAGGCATTTCCACAACATATGCTGAAAAGTACCCCGTGCCCCCGCGGTGCAGAATTTCCATGATGGAGATGGACTAATACCCATGTGATGTCTTTTGTGAGGTGTTGGATAGGTTCTATGGTGATTGGTGTTTCTAGAGGATCCAAATATACTTTTCCATATTGTCTCCCAATTTATTTGTCCGTCAGAAAGTGTCAAATATTTTTCCCATACAGTGGATAGAGTTAATGGTTTTTGTTCTGCTAGAATTAATTGACTATAGATCAGAAGCAACTCCTTTTGAGGCGAGTCTGTCCATTAGAAGTTTGACCAATGGGTGTACTCGTAATTCTTCTCCCCATGGGACACCATAGGCTCCCATGGATAGTTGAATGTAAAGACAAAATTATGGACCTGGGACATTAAAACACTGGCGGATTTGCTGGAAACTGAGGAGTCCATTCACGTTGAATATGTCTTTGAAAGTATAAATACCCTTCTTAGACCAAGAATCTGATCATTCCAATAGGGCGGCACACAATTGGCCCAGTGTTGTCCAGGTTAGGGAGGGTTTAGCCCAGCGTCCTCCAGGTTAGAGAGGGTTTGGCCCAGTGTCAACCAGGTTAGGGAGGGTTTGGCCCAGCGTCGCCCAGGTTAGGGAGGGTTTGGCCCAGTGTTGTCCAGGTTAGGGAGGGTTTGGCCCAGCGTCGTCCGGGTTAGGGAGGGTTTGGCCCAGTGTCGTCCAGGTTAGGGAGGGTTTGGCCCAGCGTCGTCCGGGTTAGGGAGGGTTTGGCCCAGTGTCGTCCAGGTTAAGGAAGGGTTTGGCCCAGCGTCGTCCAGGTTAGGGAGGGTTTGGCCCAGCGTCGTCAAGGTTAAGGAAGGGTTTGGCCCAGCGTCGTCCAGGTTAGGGAGGGTTTGGCTCAGCGTCGTCCGGGTTAGGGAGGGTTTAGCCCAGCGTCGTCCAGGTTAGGGAGGGTTTGGCCCAGCGTCGTCCAGGTTAAGGAAGGGTTTGGCCCAGCGTCGTCCAGGTTAGGGAGGGTTTGGCCCAGCGTCGTCCAGGTTAAGGAAGGGTTTGGCCCAGCGTCGTCCGGGTTAGGGAGGGTTTAGCCCAGCGTCGTCCAGGTTAGGGAGGGTTTGGCCCAGCGTCGTCCAGGTTAGGGAGGGTTTGGCCGGGGGGGCTTTACTTGGCTCATCACGCTCTTGCGACTCCTTGTGGCGGGCCGGGCGCCTGCAGGCTGACCCCAGTCATTAGTTGAACAGTTTTGGAGAGTATGAAAGCCATTTAAGATTAGTTCTCATATGTTTCTCTTTAGCTTTCCACACATTTACTGAGAATGCCATAATGGGTCAAAAAAGAATGCACATTTTTTAGGAGTCAAGCCAGAAAATAATACATCTTGTCATTTAATTGTATAAACTATTGACTCTTCTACAGCACACCAAGAACAGAAGCCTCTGAGTTCAACCAGGTCTTCAGGAAATGTATTTGGATTGATAGGAGATACCATTTTAGATTTGGAAGTCCCTGTACATAGCCTCGTTATTGTTATTTTACTGTGTTATTTTTTTTATTTTTTACTTTAGTTAATTGAGTAAATATTTTCTTAACTCTATTTCTTGAACTGCATTGTTGGTTAAGGGCTTGTAACTAAGTGTACACCTTTAGTGTTCGGTGCATGTGACCAATAAAACCTGCTTTGATTTGATCACCATCAGCTCCATTATGACCAACAGGATCATAATCCCACTCGTTGTCAGATGACAACTCTCAGACAACTCTCGCTACATTATCCGTCATCCATCAGAATCAATCAGAATAGAGAGCAGTGCTAGCTATCTGACACACAGGGAGACATGGCTAATGGGCTTCCTGAATGACTGCTCCGTCGGTCCCCTATTCTGGTAGCCCTGCCGGGATTTACTATGACACTTCTAGCATGGCCTCGTACCGGCAGATAGCAGGAAGCACCGGCTGAATAGAAATGAGATTGTCGTTTGTCATCTATCCCATCACACAGAGGGAGAGAGAGAGAGAGAGGGGGATGACACAGCAAGAGAGAGAAAGAGAGATGGGTTAGATTAGAGAGGAGAAGACACTCACAGTAGTCATCCCAATGCATCGGATGAATCCGTCACCAGGCTCCATCATTGAAGTTCCTTATCTTAAAACAGGAAACGGGCGTGGGTCCAATGGCACGGAAAATAGAAATATGGATGAACTTATAAATCTATCATAAATACATATCACAGGTTGGTATTTGCCTAGAGGATTTTTCATTTGGGACTATGAGACGGCACAACGGTGGGGGGAAAAGCAATATGTATTTAGAATGGGGGGGTTTGGGGAAGGAATGTGTTTAAGGTGGGGACACAAAAAAGGTGCCAAAACAGGAAGGGAAAAAAGGATGACTTTGAAAAAAAGTTGGCTTGGCAGAAATGGAATCACCAGGTGCTTCTGTGTGGGACGAGCTTCTGAGTTGACTTTTTAAAAGGCACTATGCTCTCAAACAGTATGCATTTTTTATTTGGTTCCCCTTCCTTCCTTGAAATATAAATAAATAAATACAATTATTGGGAAGAAGGTTGAGCTCAGACCTGGGTTCAAATACTATTTGAAATAATTTCTAATACTTTCACTGTGCTCCGTTGAGCTTGGCAGTGGAACCAGGGCACAGACCTTTCATGGGGCAGGTACTCAAAATGAAAAAGGGTGCACATACAGTAACTTGAAATGCATCACACACCAACTGCCTCTATAGCAAAACATACATATATATTTTGGCATAGGCATATTTATTTACAAATTGTAAGCAAGGTATTTACAGTGCCTCCTAAACACATGATTGACATCGGGAAAAGAGGGTGGGATATCAGCTAATTATTGATATTGATGATTGATAAAAATCTGCCAGTTAGCTAGCTTGATATACACTACTGGTCAAAAGTTTTAGAATACCTACTCATTCAAAGGTTTTTATTTATTTGTACTATTTTCTACATTGTAGAATAATAGTGAAGACATCAAAACTATGAAATAACACACACGGAATCATGTAGTAACCAAAAAAGTGTTAAACAAATCTAAATATATTTATATTTGAGATTCTTCAAATAGCCACCCTTTGCCTTGATGACAGCTTTGCACACTCTTGGCATTCTCTCAACCAGTTTCATGAGGTAGTCACCTGGAATGCATTTCAATTAAAAGGTGTGCCTTCTTAAAAGTAAATGTGTGGAATTTCTTTCCTTCTTAATGCGCCTTCTTAATGGGGGGTATACTGAAGATTTATTATTTGGTAAAAGACCAAGTCCATATTATGGCAAGAACAGCTCAAATAAGCAAACCGCTTTGCTTATTTCAGTCAATATTCAGTCAATACGGAACATTTCAAGAACTTTGAAAGTTTCTTCAAGTGCATTCATCAAGCTCTATTATGAAACTGGCTCTCATGAGGACCGCACAGGAATTGAAGACCCAGAGATACCTTTGCTGCAGAGGATGAGATCAAATAAATGCTTCACGGAGTTCAAATTACAGACACATCGCAACATCAACTGTTCAGAGGAGACTGTGTGGATCAGGCCTTCATGGTCGAGTTGCTGCAAAGAAATCACTACTAAAGGACACCAATAAGAAGAAGAGACATGCTTGGGCCAAGAAACACGAGCAATGGACATTAGACCGGTGGAAATCTGTCCTTTCCTCTGATGAATCCAAATTTGAGAATTTTGGTTCCAACCGCCGTTTCTTTGTGAGACACGGTGTGTGTGAATGGATGATCTCCGCAAGTATTATTTCCCACAATAAAGCATGGAGGAGGAGGTGCTATGGTGTGGGGGTGTTTTGCTGTGATTTATTTTGAATTCAAGGCACACTTTACCAGCATGGTTACCACAGCATTCTGCAGAGATACATCATCCCATCTGGTTTGGGCTTACTGGGACTGTCATTTGTTTTTCAACAGGACAATGACCCAACACACCTCCAGGCTGTGTAGGGGATATTTTATCAAAAAGGAGAGTGATGGAGTGCTGCAACAGATGACCTGGCCTCCATAATCTCCCGACCTCAACCAAATTGAGATGGTTTGGGATGAGTTGGATCGCAGAGTGAAGTAAAAGCAGCCAACAAGTGCTGTCCACTGCTCAGCGCATGTGGGAACTCCTTCAAGACTGTTGGGAAAGCATTCCAGTTGAAGCTGGTTGAGAGAATGCCAAGAGTCTGCAAAGCTGTCTATTTGAAGAATCTCAAATATAAAATATATATGTTTAACACTTTTTTGGTTACTACATGATTCCACATGTGTTATTTCATAGTTTTGATGTTTTCACAATTATTCCACAATGTAGAAAATAGTAAAAATAAATAAAAACCCTTGAATGAGTAGGTGTTCTAAAATTTTTAATCAGTAGTGTGTATATTTTTTACTGATTGTGATTTATCTTTAATGCTCTTCCATTTTAAAATAATAATACAACTGTACTATATGGAGACTAGGAAGGAAAACTGAGGAAAATGCACTGCTTGTGGGATACAGTGTATCAGAATGTCCCGGAGAAGAGATGGACACACTCATCTACCTTCTGCACACACTCTAGGAAACACACACTCCTGGGAGAGTCTCTTCTCTCTCTGCATGGGGGCCTAATTAAGGAGATAATTAGGAGGCTGGGAGGGGTGCGTGTGTGAGAGAGAGAGAGAGAGGGCAGTGTAATTCAGACACGTTCAATTACAGAAACCAAGGGAACATGCACACACACAGCATCTCACTCCTAAGGGGGGAGAGGGGGAGAGAGAGAGAGATGGGGGGAGAGAGAGGTGGGGTGGTGGGGGGAGAATTAGGGGACCATTCAGACAGGCTTCTCACTCCCAACATGGGGCTAAGGTGCCAGGGGGAACCCTGGGTAATGTGGTCTTGACGTGCCTTGACTCAGTGCCCCTAGTGATTGAACTCTCTGATTGGAGGAGAATGATCACAGAGGACTGAGCCACTGCAGATATCAATGCTTGAGTTGCCCTGTGGGATTGTGGGGGGTGTGTGCTTGGCCGTAGTTTCTACCTCAGTGTAGAGAGAGACATTTATGTGGCTAATATAAGCACACAACCATGGTACACATACCCCTTCTCCTTTTTGGTTAGATTGTATTGTAGTTAGATAAGGTATTTGCCTTATGGGAAAAACATCTGATTTCCTGCTATTTTATATTGTTTCAAACGCCACTTAATATTTTTCAAAAGCGTTTTAATGCATGAAGAAATTGCAAACGAAATGTGTTCATTCCAGGTCGTGTTCCCTTTAGAAGGCATCATCTATGGAAGCAAGGCCATTGATGAATGAGAAGGAATTTGTTGAGTTTGTGTGAATAAGTCAAATTCTTCATGAATGGGGGTGTTTGTATCCAGTGAATAGTGTTTCTCTCTCTCGCTCTTCTTCTAAGGAAGACTGTGCATCCATAAGGCATGAATAACACCCATTTGTAACCACCCACTCGGCACAGACCTCAGTTCAAGATCTAGTTTTGATTTACACTTGGTTGAGTTATCCACTAACTTTAAATCAACGTGAATTCAACCAAAAATGTCACCATGTCATTGGATTCAGGTTAAAAAAGAGGGAGTGTCCATACGTTAATTACTTTTTGCAAATCCAATCAGTTTTCCACATTAATTCAATGTCATCACATTGATCTTTTGGGTTGAAATGATGTGGAAACAACATCAACAACATTACAACATCAATACAAAGTAGGCTATAAACACACAAAAGAGGGAGGTATTTCCAATTGGGATTCTCACATGACGGAGAGAATAAACTGCACTGCCTGTGTTCATTCAACACAAACTGTGGAAGCTACTCTGAAAACATAGATTACCAAGCTACCAATTACTTCATACTGTACCCTAAAGCTACCCTAAAGCTACCCTAAAGCTACCCTTAAGAAGAATATAGCTTACATAACTAAAGTTACTTGAAAATGTAATTCACTTCATCCAATCTACTTTGTGAAAAAAGATCATATGTAAAGCTGAAATGTCATAGACTACAAATTGCAAGAACAGATCACTTTGGGATAATACGTTAACAGAATGTGTCATTTAAACACAAAAACTGTTTCCAGTGAAAATTAGTCAGGTCTGATGCAGGACATCAAAGGAAATGATAGCTTAGGACTCACTAGTAATTAGATTTCACCTCCTTTTCATACCTGAAACGATCTATTTTCACGATCTCTCTCGCTGTCTCTCTGTATCACACACACACACACACACACACACACACACACACACACACACACACACACCTCTCACTGAGAATGTGCCCCCTCCTCCTTACATGTTCTCACCCTACACCGCTGACCTCCCTCATCCGTCCTTTTCTACACATAGAAAAAAGGGGACATTCGCTTTTGAAGAACACTTTTTTGTTGCAGGTAGAACCATTTTGGTTCCAGGTAGAACCCTTTTGGGTTCCATGTAGAACCCTCTGGGTTTACCTGGAACCAAAAGGGTTCCTTTTTTTCTAAGAGTGCACCTTGTGGGCAAAAGGAGAGTTTTTCTGGATGTGTTCTTGCTAATGAAGGATCCAGATCTCTGTCTGTCGGTGATGAACATTTCCAAGGAACAGGATGGATTTTCTGACTGGTCAAAACAGGGTAGAATTATCACCTGGGAGACCACCTGCTGTTTGGAGCGGCACGTGTGCCGGCTTAGTGGGACATTTATTCCTTCAAAGCTGTGCATTAGTGCACATCAATTATGCACAGGGGTGTCGCAATTACTTATTTACGTATTCTGATAATTACATTTTTTAATACAGCAGATGCCCAAGCTCATTTAACGCAGTTAATGAAAATGAATGACAGCCTTTCCAGTAGGAAGAAGTATGGTGGTGTGATGAGGAGTGATTGACGGTTAGGACTGGATTTCAGGGGAAAGGTGAGAGCTGCTACCCTGAATGAATGAGACGCCTAGTTGGTTAATTAGGGTGAGTGTTAATTAGGATTAAAGTGTGGTTGTATTTCTGGGGATTACTGTTGTATACATAGTACATGCACGCAAGCAAGCGGGTGCAAGTACTGTAGGCAGGCATGCAAACACAAACACACATACACACAAACACAAATAAATACACACACACACACACACACACACACACACACACACACACACACACACACACACACACACACACACACACACACACACACACACACACACAGCTGTGTCATTGCCATTGTTGACTGTGTTGGCATTATTATGTGTTCTGGCACAAAATGGCTGCCATGCATCATCCAACAGGAGCTGCACAGTCATGATTATGTATAAATAAGTGCCATACATTGTAAAACTCCTTGAGGCCAGGCATTCCATTATTATGTCATAAAAGCCTGTGCAATATAACACATAAAACAAGGCATGACCTCTGACATGCTGTGTACTAAACGGTTCCTCTATTTTGCCAACTCATGCTGCACTAGTTACATGACTCGAGTGATGCACTCAGTGAAGTGGGAGTGGGGGGGTTGTGGGTAGGGAGATGAACTCAAACACAGGGGAGCATGGGAAGAGCAGTCAGGGCCCCAGGGGTACAAAAACGCTAACCTGAATTGCGCCAGCGCCCTGTCCCGCTACATTAGCATGGCCAGCATGTGACACGTGAGTCACCCACGGTGAATGGCGTCTAGTGAGGGAAACGTAATTCGGCCACAATTTTTCCTGATTTACAGGAGGGACTGGGACTGCGGTTATTTTCCCAGTCCTTTGTGCTAATGCTACAATCATCACTAAGCCCTGAGGGATGATGACATTAATGCTACAATCATTACCAAGCCCTGAGGGATGATGACACTAATGCTACAATCATCACTAAGCCCTGAGGGATGATGACATTAATGCTACAATCATTACCAAGCCCTGAGGGATGATGACACTAATGCTACAATCATCACCAAGCCCTGAGGGATGATGACACTAATGCTACAATCATCACCAAGCCCTGAGGGATGATGACACTAATGCTACAATCATCACCAAGACCTGAGGGATGATGACACTAATTCTACAATCATCACCAAGCCCTAAGGGATGATGACACTAATGCTACAATCACCACCAAGCCCTGATGGATGATGACACTAATGCTACAATCATCACCAAGCCCTGAGGGATGATGACACTAATGCTACAATCATCACCAAGCCCTGAGGGATGATGACGCTGAACACTAATGCTACAATCATCACCAAGCCCTGAGGGATGATGACGCTGACACTAATCTTACAATCATTACCAAGCCCTGAGGGATGATGACGCTGACATTAATGCTACTATCATTACCAAACCCTGAGGGATGATGACACCAATGCTACAATCATCACCAAGCCCTGAGGGATGATGACACTAATGCTACAATCATCACCAAGCCCTGAGGGATGATGACGCTGACACTAATGCTACAATCATCACCAAGCCCTGAGGGATGATGACGCTAACACTAATGCTACAATCATCACCAAGCCCTGAGGGATGATGACGCTGACACTAATGCTACAATCATTACCAAGCCCTGAGGGATGATGACGCTGACACTAATGCTACAATCATTACCAAGCCCTGAGGGATGATGACACCAATGCTACAATCATCACCAAGCCCTGAGGGATGATGACACTAATGCTACAATCATCACCAAGCCCTGAGGGATGATGACGCTGACACTAATGCTACAATCATCACCAAGCCCTGATGGATGATGATGCTGACACTAATGCTACAATCATCACCAAGCCCTGAGGGATGATGACGCTGACACTAATGCTACAATCATCACCAAGCCCTGAGGGATGATGACGCTGACACCAATGCTACAATCATCACCAAGCCCTGAGGGATGATGACACTAATGCTACAATCATCACCAAGCCCTGAGGGATGATGACGCTGACACTAATGCTACAATCATCTCCAAGCCCTGAGGGATGATGACGCTGACACTAATGCTACAATCATCACCAAGCCTTGAGGGATGATGAGGCTGACACTAATGCTACAATCATCACCAAGTCCTGAGGGATGATGACGCTGACACTAATGCTACAATATCACCAAGCCCTGAGGGATGATGACACTAATGCTACAATCATCACCAAGCCCTGAGGGATGATGACACTAATGCTACAATCATCACCAAGCCCTGAGGGATGATGACACTAATGCTACAATCATCACCAAGCCCTGAGGGATGATGACGCTGACACTAATGCTACAATCATCACCAAGCCTTGAGGGATGATGAGGCTGACACTAATGCTACAATCATCACCAAGTCCTGAGGGATGATGACGCTGACACTAATGCTACAATCATCACCAAGCCCTGAGGGATGATGACGCTGACACTAATGCTACAATCATCACCAAGCCCTGAGGGATGATGACGCTGACACTAATGCTACAATCATCACCAAGCCTTGAGGGATGATGACGCTGACACTAATGCTACAATCATCACCAAGCCCTGAGGGATGATGACGCTGACACCAATGCTAGTGTGATTTTTTTTTTGTTGAGAGGGGGGGGGAATTTCCAGAAATATCCCAGTTTTAGACCCAAAACCCCCAACCAATAAATACAAATAAAATAACTCTGACAAACAACTCACTTGCACAACACACTTGCGTCCTCTTCTAAGCTCCCCTGGCGTACACTCAGTCCCCCCCAGACCCCAAAGTTCTCTTGTGAAATATTTCCAGGGCTATTTGGAAGGCTTTCTGCGTTGTGGGAAAGGTGATTGCTGAGTTGTCATCAGAAAAAATACCCGAGGTCCACTCTAAATGTAGATTTTATGAGTGGCTGGATGTCAGATTATGGTGCTTGGAATCTCTCCAGTGGGAAATGTGCCGCATCTACAATAATCAAATAAAAAAACACGAAGGGGCCCTCGGTTCCACTTATCTCATTGGCAGGTGAACCGGCTCACCTCTTTATGGATTCAACCGTAGTTTCCATGGACAAACAGTTGGATAGCAGAGGTTCCTGTGAGGGTACTTCAGATTGATAGTGTGGTAATGAGAGAGCTTGATGGATGTCGTTGAGAAGAGGTGGAAGGTTACATTAGGACACTGGCACTGTAAACTATCAAGGTATACTGAATTGGATACACACAGCAAACATTGAGTAGATTAAACAGTTGAAGCAATGAGGAACTGCTCTGAAATACAGCAATGGTCTTATCCCCCTCATGATGAGTTAGATCCATCAGGCAAAGAGCCTGGTTCCTCTGGGCCCTAGCCAAGGCTTCTCGCTGAGCTTAGTAAAGTTCATGGAGCTCACTCTCCTCTCGCCTCTCGAACGGTCCTGGATTTGGCAAGTGGAAGAGACACACAGACGGAACGAACAGAGAGGATGAGTGCTACGCTAACGAGAGTAGCAGAGGCTTTCACGACAACCGCAGGTTTTTGGCTCGTGTCCGTCTTGTTCCTCTTGACTCCAATACCGCGGTGTTGACTCAGTGTTTTGATGGCTGGAGAAATGAAGGCGATACACGAGGAGAGATTATTGACGGGTGTCTATCGAACGGTCTGGCATGGACCGCTTTTCACGGATCTGGGTCGGGCTTATGATGAACCAAAGAGTTGTTTCGAAATGGCAAATCCATTATTTCCTTTATAGACTTCCTGATAAGGCGATTCATTAAGTCTTCGTCATTTCGTCAGTTGTGATTTATGAACCGAATATGCAGAGTCCATCGCTCTCTTTCTGCCCCCCCAGCCTTCTTTCTTTCTGTCTGTCACCCCCCTCTCTCTCTGTCTGTCTCACCCCCTCTCTCTCTGTATCTCACCCCTCTCTCTCCCTGTCTGTCTCACCCCCTCTCTCTCTGTATCTCACCCCCCCTCTCTCTCTGTCTGTCTCACCCCCTCTCTCTCTGTATTTCACCCCCCCCTCTCTGTCTGTCTCACCCCCCTCTCTCATTCTGTCTCACCCCTCTCTCTCATCCCCTATCTCTCTCTCTGTCTGTCTCACCCCTCTCTCTCTCTGTCTGTCTCACCCCCTCTCTCTCATTCTCTCACCCCCTATCTCTCTCTCTGTCTGTCTCACCTCTCTCTCTCTGTCTGTCTCACCCCCTCTCTCTCTCTCTGTCTGTATCACCCCTCTCTCTCTCTGTGTCTGTATCACCCCTCTCTCTCTCTGTCTGTATCACCCCTCTCTCTCTGTGTCTGTTTCACCCCCCCCTCTCTCTCTCTCTCTCTCTCTCTCTCTGTCTGTATCACCCCTCTCTCTCTGTGTCTGTTTCACCCCTCTCTCTCTCTCTCTCTCTCTGTCCCACCCACTCTCTCTCTGTCTGTATCACCCTCCTCTCTCTCTGTATCTCACCCCCCCTCTCTGTCTGTCTCACCCCCCCTCTCTCATTCTGTCTCACCCCTCTCTCTCTGTCTGTCTCACCCCCTCTCTCTCTCTCTGTCTGTATCACCTCTCTCTCTCTCTGTCTGTCTCACCCCCTCCCTCTCTCTCTGTCTGTATCACCTCTCTCTCTCTGTGTCTGTATCACCCATCTCTCTCTCTCTGTCTGTATCACCCCTCTCTCTCTGTGTCTGTTTCACCCCTCTCTCTCATTCTCTCACCCCCTATCTCTCTCTCTCTGTCTGTCTCACCTCTCTCTCTCTCTCTCTCTGTCTGTCTCACCCCCTCTCTCTCTCTGTCTGTATCACCTCTCTCTCTCTGTCTGTCTCACCCCCTCTCTCTCTCTCTGTCTGTATCACCTCTCTCTCTCTGTGTCTGTATCACCCATCTCTCTCTCTCTGTCTGTATCACCCCTCTCTCTCTGTGTCTGTTTCACCCCCCTCTCTCTCTCTCTCTCTCTCTCTCTCTCTGTCTGTATCACCCCTCTCTCTCTGTGTCTGTTTCACCCCTCTCTCTCTCTCTGTCTGTATCACCTCTCTCTCTCTCTGTCTGTCTCACCCCCTCTCTCTCTCTCTGTCTGTATCACCTCTCTCTCTCTGTGTCTGTATCACCCATCTCTCTCTCTCTGTCTGTATCACCCCTCTCTCTCTGTGTCTGTTTCACCCCTCTCTCTCTCTCTCTCTCTCTCTCTCTCTGTCTGTATCACCCCTCTCTCTCTGTGTCTGTCTCACCCCCCTCTCTCTCTGTCTGTATCACCCCACTCTCTCTCTGTCTGTATCACCCCACCCTCTCTCTGTCTGTATCACCCTCCTCTCTCTCTGTATTTCACCCCCCCCTCTCTGTCTGTCTCACCCCCCCTCTCTCATTCTGTCTCACCCCTCTCTCTCTGTCTGTCTCACCCCGTCTCTCTCATCCCCTATCTCTCTCTCTGTCTGTCTCACCCCCTCTCTCTCATTCTCTCACCCCCTATCTCTCTCTCTCTGTCTGTCTCACCTCTCTCTCTCTGTCTGTCTCACCTCTCTCTCTCTCTGTCTGTCTCACCCCCTCTCTCTCTCTCTGTCTGTATCACCTCTCTCTCTCTGTGTCTGTATCACCCCTCTCTCTCTCTCTCTCTGTCTGTATCACCCCTCTCTTTGTGTGTCTGTTTCACCTCTCTCTCTCTCTCTCTCTCTCTCTCTCTCTGTCCCACCCCTCTCTCTCTCTCTCTGTCTGTATCACCCCTCTCTCTCTGTGTCTGTTTCACCCCCCCCTCTCTCTCTCTCTCTCTCTCTCTCTCACTCTCTGTCTCACCCCTCTCTCTCTCTGTCTGTATCACCCCACTCTCTCTCTGTCTGTATCACCCCACTCTCTCTCTGTCTGTATCACCCTCCTCTCTCTCTGTCTGTTTTACCCCTCTCTCTCTCTGTCTGTCTCACCCCTCTCTCTCTCTGTCTCTCTCTCTGTGTGTATCACCCCCCTCTCTTTCTGTCTGTTTCACCCCCCTCTCTCTCTCTCTGTGTGAAAGAAACATCAGAAAAATCACTGGATATAAAAAACATGTTGGAAAAATGACAGGTTTACGTCAAAACACATCATCCGCCCACAGCTCATTGTGGGAAAGCAGCTTTAACTTAGTGACAGAAATGTGAATATTAATGAGATGATTTCATGTGCTCAGATATGTTTCATGCGATGGCCGTTGAGCGACTGCTTTAGAATTGTCTAGGTCATTAATCCACCGACACTGACAAAACTGACAATCTCCCAATGAAACAATTTTGAGAAAATACAACACAATTCTGATTCAGTTAATGAGGCCTGTCAGTAAACATTGGTATCCCACGGTAACCATGACGACGTGTGTTCAGAGTTAACATTCAAAGAGAGCCTCAATAATGAAATAGGAAGTGCAAATGAAATAAACAAGAATTTAATCAACATATTCCAAACGGATCAAATCAGAACATTTATTAGAAAATTCTGCAAAACAGATGAGGGCTTTCAATTGCAATTTGCCCCCTACCCAGCAACCCCATCTTCTTATTGTCTTCTCCTAACTTTGAAGCTCCACGGCAAACGGCCGTGTTGTCTTGGAGACAGCGGGGCTTCCAAAAAGAACTGTACCTTTTGGGGAATACTGATCATCAGACAGAGACAGGCTTTTGTTGGTTTGCTGTGTGACTGACAGCCGCACACAAATTAAGTGTTGACTGGCTCGTCTGATTCACTTTGGCTTACGTAATTGTGTCTAAAGTGGAAATCACATAAAAACTGTCAGGAAGTCTGCTTATCCCCTCACAAAGACAACACCTTGCCGACGCCATGCTACCGGCACGCACACACAGACACAAACACACACACAGACACTGTCGTAGCAGAATCATAATTAGTTAGGTAACATTGATAAATAAGATGTTTTATCTACTTTCATAAATATGCTTATGTGGGAAAAGTCACTTGGGGCCCAGAGAGAGGAGAGGTCAGGATTGTCTTCATATGTGAGGTTATCTGTTAAACCATGTGAAGGGCTCCACAATGTCTGTACACCAGTCACTCCCTACTTTTCCCATTGGGGGGCGGAGTACGGCAGTGTCTGGAACCATTGTTTGTCCCCTCTGATGTTGAAACTTGTCTTTCATAGTATATGACCTAGAGGCTCACTCCTCTCAGGGAGCTTGGTGGGTTGTATTTGAGATGGGAGTATCTAGAATTGACAATTGATATATGCCATTGGATGAGTTAATGTTTTGGTAATATGAAGTACCAAGAACCAGAAGTAGAACCTCGTCTAAGAGAAAAAAACTGAACAATAATCTATAGCTAATGCTGTCTGGCTATGGGATACTCCTCTCTCAAGTAAAAGGGGTGGAGAGGGGTGGAAACACTTCTGTGAGCAGGCCTTTCTAATCGACCTGGCCCGGGTATCCTGGAAGGACATTGACCTCATCCTGTCAATTGAGGATGTGTGGTCATTCTTTAAAAGTAACTTCCTCACCATTTTAGATAAGCATGCTCCGTTCAAAAAATGCAGAACTAAGAACAGATACAGCCCTTGGTTCATTCCAGACAATCTGGAACTATCCGCCGCCATTGTTGCAACCCCTATTACCAGCCTGTTCAACCTCTCTTTCATATCGTCTGAGATCCCCAAGGATTGGAAAGCTGCCGCAGTCATCCCCCTCTTCAAAGGGGGAGACACCCAAACTGTTACAGACCTATATCCATCCTGCCCTGCCTATCTAAGGTCTTCGAAAGCCAAGTCAACAAACAGGTCACTGACCATCTCGAATCCCACCGTACCTTCTCCGCTGTGCAATCTGGTTTCCGAGCCGGTCACGGGTGCACCTCAGCCACGCTCAAGGTACTAAACGATATCATAACCGCCATCGATAAAAGACAGTACTGTGCAGCCGTCTTCATCGACCTTGCCAAGGCTTTCGACTCTGTCAATCACCATATTCTTATCGGCAGACTCAGTAGCCTCGATTTTTCGGATGACTGCCTTGCCTGGTTCACCAATTACTTTGCAGACAGAGTTCAGTGTGTCAAATCGGAGGGCATGCTGTCCGGTCCTCTGGCAGTCTCTATGGGGGTACCACAGGGTTCAATCCTCGGGCCGACTCTTTTCTCTGTATATATCAATGATGTTGCTCTTGCTGCGGGCGATTCCCTGATCCACCTCTACGCAGACGACACCATTCTATATACTTCCGGCCCGTCCTTGGACACTGTGCTATCTAACCTCCAAACGAGCTTCAATGCCATACAACACTCCTTCCGTGGCCTCCAACTGCAATTAAACGCTAGTAAAACCAAATGCATGCTTTTCAACCGTTCGCTGCCTGCACCCGCACGCCTGACCAGCATCACCACCCTGGATGGTTCCGACCTTGAATATGTGGACATCTATAAGTACCTAGGTGTCTGGCTAGACTGCAAACTCTCCTTCCAGACTTATATCAAACATCTCCAATCGAATCGGCTTTCTATTCCGCAACAAAGCCTCCTTCACTCACGCCGCCAAACTTACCCTAGTAAAACTGACTATCCTACCGATCCTCGACTTCGGCGATGTCATCTACAAAATTGCTTCCAACACTCTACTCAGCAAACTGGATGCAGTTTATCACAGTGCCATCCGTTTTGTCACTAAAGCACCTTATACCACCCACCACTGCAACTTGTATGCTCTAGTCGGCTGGCCCTCGCTACATATTCGTCGCCAGACCCACTGGCTCCAGGTCATCTACAAGTCCATGCTAGGTAAAGCTCCGCCTTATCTCAGTTCACTGGTCACGATGGCAACACCCATCCATAGCACGCGCTCCAGCAGGTGTATCTCACTGATCATCCCTAAAGCCAACACCTCATTCGGCCGCCTTTCGTTCCAGTTCTCTGCTGCCTGTGACTGGAACGAATTGCAAAAATCGCTGAAGTTGGAGACTTTTATCTCCCTCACCAACTTCAAACATCTGCTATCTGAGCAGTTAACCGATCGCTGCAGCTGTACATAGTCTATCGGTAAATAGCCCACCCATTTTTACCTACCTCATCCCCATACTGTTTTTATTTATTTACTTTTCTGCTCTTTTGCACACCAATATCTCTACCTGTACATGACCATCTGATCATTTATCACTCCAGTGTTATTAACCTGCAAAATTGTAATTATTCGCCTACCTCCTCATGCCTTTTGCACACAATGTATATAGACTCCCCCTTTTTTTTCTACTGTGTTATTGACTTGTTAATTGTTTACTTACTCCATGTGTAACTTTGTGTTGTCTGTTCACACTGCTTTGCTTTATCTTGGCCAGGTCGCAGTTGTAAATGAGAACTTGTTCTCAACTGGCCTACCTGGTTAAATAAGGGTGAAAAAAAAAAAAAAAAAAAAAAAAAAAAAAAATCTTTGCTATAAAAGATCTCAGTTGCCATTATGTTGACACTCTCATGATTTAATTATAGACACCGAATTGATCTGAGAGTCAAAGGGCTATGGTGAAGCTCATATAATTAAAAGATGAAGTTTAAAGTATAACTGTGACTTGTGTGTGGTTTGTAAACTCTCCTTTCACTTAGTGATGCAGGAAATGACCACGACAACACACACACACACACACACACACACACACACACACACACACACACACACACACACACACACACACACACACACACACACACACACACACACACACTCACAAAGCCAGACAAACACAAGCGCAGTGTGTTTGTTACTGACTACTCTGGAGGCACAGCCTAGATGCCCAGCACGTTATGTCAATTACTGCCAAATTGGGATCAATCAAGTTGTGCCAGATTCAATTAGGATAAGGAGGTTATTATCCTTTTACTCTACTACTAGGTAATTAGGTAAAGCAAATTTGTTCCAGGTTATTTTCCTCTAATTATGCTACTGAGTCCCTCTCTTTCCCCCTCCTCCTCCTGTCTCCTGTCACTGGAACTGTCCTCCTAGATGCTCACACACACCTCTCCTCCTTGCTCGTGGATACGAGAACCTTGAGCGTGTCACTCATAAGGTGCCGTGTCAAAACGTGGCATCACTCTGCAAACTTTGGCTAGTCGACAACCTTGCTCAGGTCAATGTAATGGAGTGCCGAGCAGCAGCTATGGGCTTGTTGATTGATGTCTTTGTTCTGATTAATGCCGGAGTACACCCGCCCAGGTTAGTGGAGAGCTGACAGCTTTATTGATAAATGAAATGCATGACCACGTGAAAGGCATCAATCTCTCACTCGCCTCACTTTTCTGCCCCCTGTTCTCCAGGCTCCCAGAGCTAATCCGGAGTGGTAGGTTCGAGGCCTTGTCAGAAAACGAGAACAGCCCAAGTAATCCAAGTTTATTTTAAAAGGCTAATTGATCATTAGAAAACACTTTTGCAATTATGTTAGCACAGCTGAAAACTGTTGTTCTGATTAAAGAAGCAATAAAACTGGCCTTCTTTAGAATAGTTGAGTATCTGGAGCATCAGCATTTGTGAGTTCGATTACAGGCTCAAAATGGCCAGAAACAAAGCTCTTTCTTCTGAAACTCAGTCTATTATTTTTCTGAGAAATGAAGGCTAGTCCATGAGACAAAATGGCAAGAAATTGAAGATCTCGTACAACGCTGTGTACTACTCCCTTCATAGAACAGCTCAAACTGGCTTTAACCAGAATAGAAAGAGGAGTGGTAGGCCCCGATGCACAACTGAGCAAGAGGACAAGTACATTAGAGTCTCTAGTTTGAGAAACAGATGCCTCACAAGTCCTCAACTGGCAGCTTCATTAAATGGTACACGCAAAACACCAATCTCAACGTCAACAGTGAAGAGGCGACTTCGGGAAGCTGGCCTTCTAGGCAGAGTTCCTCTGTCCAGTGTCTGTGTTCTTTTGCCCATCTTAATCTTTTATTTTTATTGGCCAGTCTGAGATATGTATTTTCATTTGCAACTCTGCCTAAAAGGCCAGCATCCCTGTGACGGCAGATTTCCAGTTCGTCTGAAGAGGAGTAAGGATCAGACCAAGATGCAGCGTGGTAAGTGTTCATGACGATTTATTTAAAAAACTAACTGAACACTGAAATACAAAACAATAAACGATGTGATGAAAACGAAAACCGAAACAGTACCGTGTGGCGACAAACACTCACACGGAAACAAACACCCACAAACCAACAGTGAAACCCAGGCTGCCTAAGTATGATTCTCAATCAGAGACAACTAACGACACCTGCCTCTGATTGAGAACCATACTAGGCTGAACACAAAAACCAACATAGAAAGACAAACATAGACTGCCCACCCCAACTCACGCCCTGACCATACTAAATAAAGACAATCCCGGAGTCGCCTCTTCCCTGTTGACGTTGAGATTGGTGTTTTGCGGGTACCATTTAATGAAGCTGCCAGTTGAGGACATTGCTGCACTTTTGAAGTTCACAAAAGAGCACCTGGATGTTCCACAGCACTCCTGGCAAAATATTCTGTGGACAGATGAAACTAAAGTAGAGTTGTTTGGAAGGAACACACAACACAATGTGTGGAGAAAAAAATGCACAGCACACCAACATCAAAACCTCATCCCAACTGTAAAGTATGGTGGAGGGAGCATCATGGTTTGGGGCTGCTTTGCTGCCTCAGGGCCTGGACAGCTTGCTATCATTGACAGAAAAATGAATTCCCATGTTTATCAAATGTCAGGCCATCTGTCCTCCAATTGAAGCTCAACAGAAGTTGGGTGATGCAACAGGACAGCGACCCAAAACACAGAAGTAAATCAACAACAGAATGGCTTCAACAGAAGAAAATACACCTTCTGGAGTGGCCCAGTCAGAGTCCTGACCTCAACCCGATTGAGATGCTGTGACATGTCCTTGAGAGCGGTTCCCACCAGACGTCCCAAGAATATTGCTGAACTGAAACCGTTTTGTAAAGAGGAATGGTCCATAATTCCTTCTGACCGTTGTGCAGGTCTGATATGCAACTACAGAAAACGTTTGGTTGAGGTTATTGCTGCCAAAGGAGGGTCAACCAGTTATTAAATCCATTAAATCCCACCCTGCACTGTGAATGTTTACACGGTGTGTTCAATAAAGACATTAAAATGTATAATTGTTTGTGTGTTATTAGTTTAAGCAGACTGTGTTTGTCTATTGTCTATTTGGGCGGCAGGTAGCCTAGTGGTTACAGCGTTGAGCCAGTAACTGAAAGGTTGCTAGATCAAGTCCCTGAGCTGACATGGAAAAAATCTGTCGTTCTGCTCCTGAACAAGGCAGATAACCTACTTTTCCTAGGCCGTCATTGTAAATAAGAATTTGTTCATAACCAACTTGTCAAGTTAAATAATTAAAATTAGATAAAAGATCAGGTCAAAATGTATGACCAATTTATGCAGAAATCCAGGTTATTCCGAAGGGTTCACATACTTTTTCTTGCCACTGCATTTGAAAACCAAAAGATGAGAGCTCAAGTGGAAGTGGAATACAACAGAGATGAATAGATTAAAGAGTGCACCTTTAACACTCACAGTGTTATTTGATGTACATTAACAGAAGCTCAAACAGTGAGGAAAACAAATCTAACTTAAAGGCTGAGGGCCGATCCATCAGGGACCAAAACGAGAGGGGGGAGGTCGAACCGAAGGCAAACAGAAACAAATCAAAGAGAACAACACAAAGACTCAAGATGGAGAGATGAAGAGATAGCAGCACCCCCCCCCCCCTCTTCCTTTCCTTCCTACCTTCCTGCTCCCCGGACAGATGGATGCACTCTTGACGAAGGAGGAGACAGGGAACTTTTAATGAACAGAAGCCGAGGAGAGGAGAGTGAGAGAGAGGGGAGAGAGAGAGCAGAGTTGAATTATCTCGTGGTTGATAAGAGCCAAAATGGACACCGGGAGGGAAGGAGGTTTTGGTCAGATAAACAGAGGTTCTTTTCAGAGGGAGGGAGAACAAAGGGAGAGGAGCTGACACTCAGGGAGAGATTAGCCCGGTCCCTTTCAGACTTTTTTCAGCTAGGCCGGGCAGGGAATCGAAAGCTGTGAAAGTGAACAGAACTCTCTCTCTCTCTCTCTCTCTCTCTCTCTCTCTCTCTCTCTCTCTCTCTCTCTCTCTCTCTCTCTCTCTCTCTCTCTCTCTCTCTCTCTCGTTACGTCTTTGAAGGCTTTTTATCACCTGGATGTCGCTGCGTCTCCAGATCCCACAGGCGATTAGCTGTAGGGAGCAGGGAGCTGCCTCTATGGCGAGGAAAGCAGAGGGGAAAGATGGTGGGGTATACTTGGATGGTATTGATGCTATTGTACGTGGAAAGACCGCCTTTTGCCTCCCATTTTAAGTAGAAATTGTGCACCAATATGCCACTTTAAAAGCCTGCTACTGTATATTATTAAAAACAAAGTGAAGTCTTTACAGAAATGTATTTAGATCGGTGTGGAAGAACTTGACTGGCCTGCGCAGAGCCCTGAACTTAAGCCCATCGGAATACCTTTTGGATTAATTGGAACGCCAACTGCGAGCCAGGTCTAACCACCCAACATCGGTGCCTGACCTCACTAATGCTCTTGTGGCTGAATGGAAGTCCCCACAGCAATGTTCCAACATCTAGTGGAAAGCCTTCCCAGAAGAGTGGAGGCTGTTACACTGTAGCAGCAAAGGGGGGACCAACTCTATATTAATGCCCATCATTTAGGAAATCAGATGTTCGACTAGCAATTGTCCTCATACTTTTGGCAATGTAGTGTATGTTAAATGAAGTACCCTTTAATATAAACCACATGGAGAATTCTACTTTCCCTCTGGGCGCCCTACGTGAGTTCCTCTCCAGGTTTTCACCGTCATCGTAAAGTTATTTAGTTCATTTGACAGTTCATTTGACCAACTATTTATTTCATGTGATTTGTGATTCATTTACATCTCTACCTCCTTCACCCCTGTTACATGAACTGAACTCTCAATTCCTTTATAAAAAAAATTTAAAAAATAAAAACATTCAACATCTAATAGTCAAATCACAAAGTTCTCTTTTGGCCCTTTTCTAATGTTTTCTGCTGTAAAATTGGGTGGGTCGAGAATAACACGTCAACCCTGTTAGAAAGACAGGCAAAACCATAGATTGACAGGCAAACCCATAGATAGACAGGCAAAACCATAGATAGACTGGCAAAACCATAGATAGACAGGCAAAACCATAGATAGACAGACAAAATCATAGATTTACTGGCAAAACCATAGATAGACAGGCAAAACCATAGATAGACTGGCAAAACCATAGATTGACAGGCAAAACCATAGATAGACAGGCAAAACCATAGATAGACAGGCAAAACCATAGATAGACAGGCAAAACCATAGATTGACAGGCAATACCGTAGATAGACAGGCAAAACCGTAGATAGACAGGCAAACCCGTAGATAGACAGGCAAAACCGTAGATAGACAGGCAAAACTGTAGATAGACAGGCAAAACCATAGATAGACAGGCAAACCCATAGATAGACAGGCAAACCCATAGATAGACAGGCAAAACCATAGATAGACACGCAAACCCATAGATAGACAGGCAAAACCATAGATAGACAGGAAAAACTATAGATAGACAGGCAAAACCGTAGATAGACAGGCAAAACCGTAGATAGACAGGCAAAACCATAGATAGACTGGCAAAACCATAGATAGACAGGCAAAATCATAGATAGACTGGCAAAACCATAGATAGACAGGCAAAACCATAGATAGACTGGCAAAACCGTAGATAGACAGGCAAAACCGTATAGACAGGCAAAACTATAGATAGACAGGCAAACCCATAGATAGACAGGCAAAACTGTAGATAGACAGGCAAAACCATAGATAGACAGGCAAACCCATAGATAGACAGGCAAACCCATAGATAGACAGGCAAAACCATAGATAGACACGCAAACCCATAGATAGACAGGCAAAACCATAGATAGACAGGCAAAACTATAGATAGACAGGCAAAACCATAGATAGACAGGCAAAACTATAGATAGACAGGCAAAACTATAGATAGACAGGCAAAACCTTGGAGAGTTCCAGTGTTGGATAGCCATATGCAGCTAGTTAACATAGCATCCCTCTGTTTGAAAACTTTGGTGCAAAGCTACATAATATATAAACATATATAAATATATAAAAATATATAAACACTCTGTTGTATCTATTTGTCGATGTTCCATGTCGTTAGTCAGTATGTCCCACTCATACATTTTCACCCCGTTAGGCTGAATTATAGAGAAAATATCAAAATGTTTTGGGGAGTAAAAATGTATTCCCATTCAGAATCCTATTTTCCTGAACCCCTAAACATAACCCTTAAACCTAACCCCTAAACCTAACCCTTAAACCTAACCCTTAAACCTGAAATAGTATTTGTACTTTTCAGTTCATAAAAAATGTCCTGGCTTTTCAGACATTCTAGTCGTGACAAGATGGGAAAACAAGTCCTCCACACACCCCACCCAACACACCCCACCCAACACACCCCACCCACTCCGAACAGCTCTCTCCAAAAACTCTCCAGCCGCGCCTCTGCGTTATTATCTCACGCACCGAGGACATGATAAAGACAACGATTCCAATTAGGAGAGGAATGTCATCATTATCATACACAAGCAGGAGCTGCTGGTGCTCGACAGACAACCAAGAGGCCTCTTTTGTTGACGCACTTGTTTGCTGAGCTTCTGCTGTTCTTTTCCCTTCAAAAAGTTTAATTAGTACGCCGACGAGGTACCAAAAGCCTCTTTTCTCCACGCGCCACTGCGTCTTTTGTTTCTCAGAGTGTTCCACTGTTTTAAAGAGGCGGGGAGAGGCTGGCTTTGATCATGGCGGACGCCATATTTGAAAGGCGACAAGGTTCAAATCGGGACAAGTGTCTCATAAGTAGTGTGGATTGTAAGCCTGAACTGAAGGGAAGAAGCGTGGCTCGATAACCCAACAAGATAAGACCTGTTTGTAGCTGTCGCTCAGAAGAATAAAGGACAAACGAGAGAGCGAGAGAGAGAGACAGAGAGTGACTTACTTCACTGCCCCTGGAAAGATTAGATAATCTATGAAGAGAGACTTCACTTCTAGAAAGGGTTTCTCTGCCTGTATGTCTGTGACTCAGTGTGGCGCTGTATAAAAGAGGAAAGATCTGAACCCAGCCAGGAATCAGTCAGGTGCTGCCATCGCTAACAGGGGAGGCTGTGTGAACACACACACACACACACACACACACACACACACACACACACACACACACACACACACACACACACACACACACACACACACACACACACACACACACACACACACACACACACACACACACACACCATTTCTGGCAAAAACAAAACATGCAAATGTCTTCCTAATAGTTAAAGGAGGGTTCTATAATATTAATATTTATTTGATTCAAAATAATAAGCTTTTTATCAAATGTCTTTAGACTGATTTTAATAATATAGATTGTATTCATTATTATGCTTCAAGATATGAAGGACATTGATTGTACTATTACACTACCAGATATGAATGAATACTATTAACCTACCAGATATGAATGATTACTATTAGACTACCAGATATGAATGATTACTATTACACTACCAGATATGAATGATTACTATTACCCTACCAGACATGAATGATTACTATTACACTACCAGATATGAATGATTACTATTACCCTACCAGACATGAATGATTACTATTACACTACCAGATATGAATGATATTGATTGTAATATTACACTACCATATATGAATGATTACCATTACACTACCAGATATGAATGATTACTATTACCCTACCAGATATGAATGATTACTATTACACTACCAGATATGAATGATTACTATTACCCTACCAGATATGAATGATTACTATTACACTACCAGATATGAATGATTACCATTACACTACCAGATATGAATGATTACTAATACACTACCAGATATGAATGATTACTATTACACTACCAGATATGAATGATTACTATTACACTACCAGATATGAATGATTACTATTACACTACCAGATATGAATGATATTGATTGTACTATTACCCTACCAGATATGAATGATTACTATTACACTACCAGATGTGAATGATATTGATTGTACTATTACCCTACCAGATATGAATGATTACTATTACCCTACCAGATATGAATGATATTGATTGTAATATTACACTACCAGATATGAATGATTACCATTACACTACCAGATATGAATGATTACTATTACACTACCAGATATGAATGATTACTATTACACTACCAGATGTGAATGATATTGATTGTACTATTACCCTACCAGATATGAATGATTACTATTACACTACCAGATATGAATGATATTGATTGTAATATTACCCTACCAGATATGAATGATTACTATTACACTACCAGATATGAATGATATTGATTGTACTATTACACTACCAGATATGAATGATTACTATTACACTACCAGATATGAATGATTACTATTACACTACCAGATATGAATGATTACTATTACCCTACCAGATATGAAGGATATTGATTGTACTATTACACTACCAGATATGAATGATTACCATTACACTACCAGATATGAATGATTACTATTACACTACCAGATATGAATGATTACTATTACCCTACCAGATATGAAGGATATTGATTGTACTATTACACTACCAGATATGAATGATTACCATTACACTACCAGATATGAATGATTACTATTACACTACCAGATATGAATGATTACTATTACCCTACCAGATATGAAGGATATTGATTGTACTATTACACTACCAGATATGAATGATTACCATTACTCTACCAGATATGAATGGGATTATGTACAAGCTAGTGGAACTGTAATAGCAAGAGCAGTCATGCTAAATGAAACCTTAACCACCTGGAGGTCCCTTGGAGCACACTCATCAACCTGTATAATCTGTGTTTGTGTTCCTAGGGCTCGTAAATTGTGAACCTTGACCTTTGGGTGGTTGCATTCACAATTTCTGTTTGATAACCTCCAACAAATACACAAATTCTCACACAAATACACACTGTTCAATCAAATACACACATTCTCACACAAATACACACATTCTCACACAAATACAAGCACTCTCATACAAATGAACACATTCTTACACAAATACAAGCATTCTCACACAAATTAACACATTCTTACACAAATACACACTTTCTCACCCAAATACACACATTCTCACACAAATACACACATTCTCACCAAAATACACACGTTCTCACACAAAAACACACATTTTCACACAAATACACACTTTCATTGTGATGGGAGATGAGGAATGAACACGAGCATAACTGTCAAACAGAGAGTACAACATTAGACAGTTTACATCCCAAATCCTTTCTCTACAATCTTAAATATGTTCATGGGATGCCATCTATCAGAGTTCGTGATGATTAGAATCAGTGTAAAATAATAATAAAAAATGTGTAGTGACAGTGCACAGGTGAATTACAGCAGAGACATCTGAAGGGAACACAGTAACACATTCCACCACTTCGCTCGCTGACAGTGAGATGGAGTCAATCTACGTTTGGTGCCTTCTGTACCTTTAAATCAGCTCCAGCTGCATCATGTACTGCAGTGCAGATGTGTTTTCATTAGGGACACAAATGTTTTGCTTCATTGACCCCTGTGGTATTAATGAGGTCAGAATAACCTGGCTTTTTCCAATAGACACCCTCCCATGTACGGTTGGATGCTTGACAATCATCCAATGATCCAGGGGTGGGAGGGGTGAGGTCTATTTGAGTTACCCAGGCAAGGTGAGGGGTGAGCGGGGAGATAAGTCACCTCAGCCCCCTTAACGGGGCTCCAGACTCATGGCCTGTGAAGGTGACTGCTTTTACGACCATCTTGTAAATCTTGTAAACCCATAGACCGCTAATGCGTGTAGCTAGCTGATGTAATGCAGGCTTAATTGAGCTAAGCTCTCTACACCTTTAGCCAGGTAGCCTGTATGCCCTTAAAAGGCTGAGGGAAGAGGTGGAGTTGCATCAGTTTAAAAAGGCCACGGAGTCCACAGAGAATAAAATATGAAGCCTGAGAATTTGTGTCTTGAACTATCCCCAAATATCAATATTACATCACAAAGCAGGCAGAAGCCCTGTGGTTAGCATGTGTTTAAGAAAGGTCCACACACACACACACACACACATACACACACACACACACACACACACACACACACACACACACACACACACACACACACACACACACACACACACACACACACACACACACACACACACACACACACACACACCTTCCCCCACTCTCCCTTAACACAATGGGGCTTCCATTAAATGTACAGTGAGCACCTACGGCAGATCCTAGTTTACTGTACCAATGGGAGCATCATTATCAAGCCCGCCAGGCCTCATCAACGCAAGAGAAATTGCACCAACATGAATCCCTGATGAATCCATTTGGAAAATCTCTTATTCCCAGGGAGAGAGATAGAGACAGAGAGAGAGACAGAGAACTAGAGAGAGAACTAGAGAGAGAGAACAAGAGAGACATAACTAGAGAGAGAGAACTAGAGAGCGAGAGAAAACTAGATAGAGAGAGAGAGAACTAGAGAGAGAGAACTAGAGAGAGAAGTAGAGAGAGAGAGAGAGGGAGCTAGAGAGGCATAACTAGAGAGAGAGAACTAGAGAGCGAGAACTAGATAGAGAGAAAGAACTAGAGAGGGACAGAGAACTAGAGAGAGAACTAGAGAGAGAGAACTAGAGACAGAGAACTAGAGACAGAGAACTAGAGAGAGAGAACTAGAGAGAGAGAACTAGAGAGAGAACTAGAAAACTAGAGAGAGAGAACTAGAGAGAGAACAAGAGAGTGAAAACTAGAGATAGAACTAGAGAGAGAACTAGACAGAGAGAACTAGAGAGATAACTAGAGAGAGAGAACTAGAGAGAGAGAACTAGGCAAAGAGAACTAGAGAGATAACTAGAGAGAGAGAACTAGAGAGAGAGAACTAGACAGAGAGAACTAGAGACAGAGAACTATAAAGAGAGAGAACTAGAGAGAGAGAACTAGAGAGAGAGAGAAAACTAGAGACAGAGAACTAGAGAGAGAACTAGAGAGAACTAGATAACTAGAGAGAGAGAACTAGAGAGAGAGAACTAGAGAGAACTAGATAACTAGAGAGAGAGAACTAGAGACAGAGAACTAGAGAGAGAGAACTAGAGAGAGAGAACAAGAGAGAGAGAACTAGAGATAGAACTAGAGAGAGAGAACTAGAGAGATAACTAGAGAGAGAGAACTAGAGAGAGAGAACTAGGCAAAGAGAACTAGAGAGATAACTAGAGAGAGAGAACTAGAGAGAGAGAACTAGACAGAGAGAACTAGAGACAGAGAACTATAAAGAGAGAGAACTAGAGAGAGAGAACTAGAGAGAGAGAGAAAACTAGAGACAGAGAACTAGAGAGAGAACTAGAGAGAACTAGATAACTAGAGAGAGAGAACTAGAGAGAGAGAACTAGAGAGAACTAGATAACTAGAGAGAGAGAACTAGAGACAGAGAACTAGAGAGAGAGAACTAGAGAGAGAGAACAAGAGAGAGATAACTAGAGATAGAACTAGAGAGAGAGAACTAGAGAGAGAACTAGAGAGATAACTAGAGAGAGATAACTAGAGAGAGAGAACTAGAGAGAGAACTAGAGAGAGAGAACTGGAGAGAGAGAACTAGAGAGAGAGAACTAGAGAGAGAATTAGAGAGAGAGAACTAGAGACAGAGAACTAGAGATAGAGATAGAGAATTAGATAACTAGAGAGAGAGAACTAGAGAGAGAGAACTACAGAACTAGAGAGAGAGAACTAGAGAGAGAGAGAACTAGAGAGAGAGAGAGAGAGAGAGAGAGAACTATAAAGTGAGAGATAGAACTAGAGACAGAACTAGAGAGAGAACTAGAGAGAGAGAACTAGAGAGCGATACCTAGAGAGAGAGAACTAGAGAGAGAACAAGAGAGAGAGAACTAGAGAGAGAACTAGAGAGGGAACTAGAGAGAGAGAACTAGACAGAGAGAACTAGAGACAGAGAACTATAAAGAGAGAGAACTAGAGAGAGAGAACTAGAGAGAGAGAACTAGAGAGAGAGAGAAAACTAGAGACAGAGAACTAGAGAGAGAACTAGAGAGAACTAGATAACTAGAGAGAGAGAACTAGAGAGAGAGAACTAGAGAGAACTAGATAACTAGAGAGAGAGAACTAGAGACAGAGTCCTAGAGAGAGAGAACTAGAGAGAGAGAACAAGAGAGAGAGAACTAGAGATAGAACTAGAGAGAGAGAACTAGAGAGAGAACTAGAGAGATAACTAGAGAGAGATAACTAGAGAGAGAGAACTAGAGAGAGAACTAGAGAGAGAGAACTGGAGAGAGAGAACTAGAGAGAGAGAACTAGAGAGAGAATTAGAGAGAGAGAACTAGAGACAGAGAACTAGAGATAGAGATAGAGAATTAGATAACTAGAGAGAGATAACTAGAGAGAGAGAACTACAGAACTAGAGAGAGAGAACTAGAGAGAGAGAGAACTAGAGAGAGAGAGAGAGAGAGAGAGAACTATAAAGTGAGATAGAACTAGAGACAGAACTAGAGAGAGAACTAGAGAGAGAGAACTAGAGAGAGATACCTAGAGAGAGAGAACTAGAGAGAGAACAAGAGAGAGAGAACTAGAGAGAGAACTAGAGAGGGAACTAGAGAGAGAGAGAACTAGAGAGAGAGAGACATTTCATTTAATAAATTTTTCACAAAGACTTTCATCCCCGTACCATTCAGAAAGTTAACGCTGACATCACCAGAGGGTGTGGCCTACTCCCGAATGTACACGTTGCTCGCCACCCAACAATCACCCCAGAGCCTCTGCACGACCACTCCCACCTGAGGAACCACCACCTCTACCTTCTGATCTATTGATTCTGTCAGAGGTCCAGAAAGCCTCGCCGGCCTCGCCAGGATCACAGCCAACTTTACTAAATAATCAAGTTATCTGCCCAGCCTTCGCTCAGTAAAATTAAAACAGCCTCCACAAGACACACACATAGGCAAATGCTACATTTATCTTTTACACTATCTCATACGACCATCACACCCATGACCATCACACACATTCAAACACACACTTGCAACAAACACACACACACACACGCACACACACACACACACACACACACGCACAGGCACACGTGCACACACACACACACACACACACACACACACACCTATTGTACTAGAATTGACTTGTTCAATGAATAGGAATATTTATATATTCAACAAAAAGACTGATAGCTGTTATCCTGTTTATCTCACTCTTAACAACTTATTAGTTAGTAGTTACTGTATTTGACTGCTATTCTTTCTTTTGGAACATGAAATCGCTATCAGTTAGCATGTGGAACATTCAGGGCCTAAACTCATCAACCTATCAGTTAGCATGTGGAACATTCAGGGCCTAAACTCATCAACCTATCAGTTAGCATGTGGAACATTCAGGGCCTAAACTCATCAACCTATCAGCTAGCATGTGGAACATTCAGGGCCTAAACTCATCAACCTATCAGTTAGCATGTGGAACATTCAGGGCCTAAACTCATCAACCTATCAGTTAGCATGTGGAACATTCAGGGCCTAACTCATCAACCTATCAGTCAGCATGTGGAACATTCAGGGCCTAAACTCATCAACCTATCAGTTAGCATGTGGAAAATTCAGGGCCTAAACTCATCAACCTATAAGTTAGCATGTGGAACATTCAGGGCCTAAACTCATCAACCTATCAGTCAGCATGTGGAACATTCAGGGCCTAAACTCATCAACCTATCAGTTAGCATGTGAAACATTCAGGGCCTAAACTCATCAACCTATCAGTTAGCATGTGGAACATTCAGGGACTAAACTCATCAACCTATCAGTCAGCATGTGGAACATTCAGGGCCTAAACTCATCAACCTATCAGTTAGCATGTGGAACATTCAGGGACTAAACTCATCAACCTATCAGTCAGCATGTGGAACATTCAGGGCCTAAACTCATCAACCTATCAGTTAGCATGTGGAACATTCAGGGCCTAAACTCATCAACCTATCTGTTAGCATGTGGAACATTCAGGGCCTAAACTCATCAACCTATCAGTTAGCATGTGAAACATTCAGGGCCTACACTCATCAACCTATCAGTTAGCATGTGGAACATTCAGGGCCTAAATTCATCAACCTATCAGTTAGCATGTGGAACATTCAGGGCCTAAACTCATCAACCTATCAGTCAGCATGTGGAACATTCAGGGCCTAAACTCATCAACCTATCAGTTAGCATGTGGAACATTCAGGGCCTAAACTCATCAACCTATCAGTTAGCATGTGGAACATTCAGGGCCTAAACTCATCAACCTATCAGTTAGCATGTGGAACATTTGGGGCCTAAACTCATCAACCTATCAGTCAGCATGTGGAACATTCAGGGACTAAACTCATCAACCTATCAGTCAGCATGTGGAACATTCAGGGCCTAAACTCATCAACCTATCAGTTAGCATGTGGAACATTCAGGGCCTAAACTCATCAACCTTTGGACTGACGAGCTCAGCACAGGAGTTCAGCAAAAATCTTAAAGATGTTGACGTCATCATTCTGCAGGAGACATGGTGTAAGGCTGACATTGTCACTCACTGTCCCACAGGCTACAGAGAGATAATTGTGCTGTCACAGAAACACAGCGCTGTCAATAGAGGCAGAGACTCTGGAGGATTGATCATTTGGTACAAATCCGAACTACAAAATCGAAATGATCCCCTCAAAATTGGCAAGTATCACATTTGGTTAAAACTGAAAAAATAACTTGTACTGACAGAAAAATATGTGTTCCTTTGCGCAAAATATATCCCCCCCTCAGAATCCCCATATTACTCAGAGGAGATCTTCCCCACCCTTGAGGAAAAGACGTGCCATTTCCAGGCCCAGGGAAATGTGCTCATCTGTGGGGAAACAAATGCGTGCACAGGAACACTACCTGATCTAAGGAGCACACGAGGGGACAGCTTTATTACAGGCCATAGTGTTTCTAACTGTCTTCATCTCCCCATAGAAACAACAGTGACAGACCACACGAGGGGACAGCTTTATTACAGGCCATAGTATCTCTAACTGTCTTCATCTCCCCCATAGAAACAGTGACAGCACCGTCAACAAAAATGGAAGGGATCTGTTGCAGCTCTGTAGAAGCCTGGGTCTGTACTTTGTCAATGGTAGGTTACGGGGGGACTCTTTGGGGAGATTCACCTACTGCTCACCTCTTGGCCACAGTACAGTAGACTATATGATCACAGACATTGACCCCTTCTCTCTCAGCTCATTCACTGTCAAGCCACTAACACCTCTGTCTGATCACAGCCAAATTACGTTGTTCCTCAAAAGAACAGGCATGGAAACAACCACACATTCACAGCCCAGTAAGCTGTACAACATCAGACATTCACAGCCCAGTCAGCTGTACAACATCAGACATTCACAGCCCAGTCAGCTGTACAACATCAGACATTCACAGCCCAGTCAGCTGTACAACATCAGACATTCACAGCCTAGTAAGCTGTACAACATCAGAAAGTCATACAGATGGGCCCAAAACAACACAGAAGAAAGCTACCAGTAACCAAAATATCCAGACACTCTTAGATAACTTTCTGGATACCACATTCACTCACAGTAAAGAAGGCATCAATCTGGCAGTAATTAACATCAACTATATATTCAGGCAAACGGCAAAAGAAGCACAATTGAAATGGATAAAAAACAAAATAAAAAAGATCACAGATGACAACTGGTTTGATGCAGATTGTAAAATTATAAGGAAAAAACGATCCAACCAAAGGCACAGAGACCCAAATAATGGTGAATTATGTCTTCATTACTGTGAGACTTTAAAACTCTATAAACGTACACTCAGAACCAGAAAAGCACAGTACAACAGCGAGCGGCTGACACTAATTGAGGAGTCCATCAACACAAACAACTTCTGGCAAAATTGCAAAAAACTAAAAAAACAATAGGAATTAGCGATGCAAAATGGTGACATATGGACAACCCATTTTAAAACACTCTACAACACCGTTCAAATTGACACAAACGCAGAACAACGTCAAATTCATGAGAAGTTAAATGGATTAGAAAAAGCTATAAAGGACAATCAAAATCCACTGGACTCCCCAGTTACTGACCAGGAGCTCTATAAGAAACTTCAGGCTCTCAAATTTAAAAAAGGTCCTGATTGCATCCTAAATGAGATGCTCAAACTCACTGGTGCAAAATTTCAATTGGCTATATTAAAACTGTTTAATTTGATCCTGAGTGTAGGTTATTTCCCTGACATCTGGAATCAAGGACTCATAACCCCAATCTTTAAGAACAGAGACAAATTTGACCCTAACAATTACAGAGGCATTTTTGTGAACAGTAACCTGGGGAAGGTTTTCTGTAGTATTATAAATGTAAGAGTTCTAAACTTCCTTAATAAGCACAATGTCTTGAGTAAAAGCCAAATTGGATTTATACCAAAACATTGCACAACTGATCATATTTACACCCTACACACCCTGATAGATAAACATGTCCACCAAAATAATACCAAAACATCGCACAACTGATCATATTTACACCCTACACACCCTGATAGATAAACATGTCCACCAAAATAATACCAAAATATACGCTTGCTTTATCGACTTCCAAAAAGCATTTGATTCTATTTGGCATACAGGACTGTTCTACAAAGTTATTGAAAGTGGTGTAGGGGGTAAAACATATGACATAATTAATATAATTAAATTAATGTATACTGGCAATACATGCAGCATTAAAATAAATATTTACATCAACGAATTGGCCACTATTCTAGAAAAATCCTCAGCCCCTGGTGTTAGTCTCCACAATTCAGAAGTTAAATGCCTACTCTTTGCAGATGACCTATGCCTGCTGTCACCCACAGCACATGGCCTACAGCAGAGCCTGGACCTTCTAGAGCAGTACTGCCAGACCTGGGCCCTGGTAGTAAACCCGAAAAAGACTAAAATAATGATTTTCCAGAGAAGATCCAGATCTCAGGGAATTAGACCAAAGTTCTCAATTGGTACAAAATATATAGAGTACAGCACACACTACAATTACTTAGGTTTAAAAATAAGCTCAACTGGACACCTTAATGAGGCAGTGAAAGAACTGAGAGAGAAAGCATGCAGGGCAATCTACACCATTAAAAAGCTCATTCAAATTGAAATAACTATTCAAATTTGGCTAAAAATAATTGAATGTGTCATTGAACCAATTGCACTTTTTGGCAACAAGGTGTGGGGTCCACTTGCAAAACAAGATTTCATCAAATGGGTCAAACACCCCATTGAAACCCTGCATGCAGAGTTCTGTAAGATTATCCTACATGTCCAGAGGAAAACTACAAACAATGCATGCAGGGCAGAATTAGGCTAATAATAAAAACTCAAGAAAGAGCAATTAAGTTTTGGAAACATCTAAAATACCGTGACCCCCTCTCATATCATTACCAAGCCCTGCAATGCCAAGAGCTGAGCAAAGAAAAGAGTCCCCTCATCCAGCTGGTCCTGGGGCTGAGTTCACAAACCTGTTCTACTAACACACTGAAGCCTCAGGACCAGAAAATCCAATCAATCAGGATAAACCAAATTACAAAACAGTCGAAACAAAACTACATTGCTTATTGGGAAACACAAACACAAGCACAAAGCAAAATGCAGTGCTATCTGGCCCTAAATCGACAGTACACTGTGGCTAAATATTTGACCATGGTTACTGATCAAAACCTTAGAAAAAACCTTGACAAAGTACAGGCTCAGTGAGCACAGCTTTGCCATTGAGAAGGGTAGACACAAGAAAACCTGGCTCCCTGTAGAGGAAAGGCTGTGCAACCAATGCACAACAGCAGAACCTGAGACGGAGCTCTAAAAAACATAAAACAATTAGAGAGTATCATTTTCCAAAATTTGAAACCCTTATTCAAGGTTTCAAAGACCTCTCTGATGAGGATAGGCTACCCGTCCTGTTGGGGGAGGACACAGAGAGCTGTGGGTTGGCAGCGCACTACATTGCTGCCTGCCATAAGTTGAGGGACAGTGTCTGATAGACCAATCAACCTGCACATGTACTCTACTGTATGCTTATTATTATTGTTGAATGTATTTTGACCCTTGGTTACTGTTGTTACTGTTGTCTCGTTGACAATTTTGATTCTCATTTTGATTTATTTTTTATATTGTAAATATCCAAAATACGCTTTGGCAATATGTACATTGTTACGTCATGCCAATAAAGCAAATTGAATTGAGAACTAGAGAGAGAACTAGAGAGAGAGAATTGGAGAGAACTAGAGAGAGAGAAGTAGAGAGAACTAGAGAGAGAGAATTAGAGAGAACTAGAGAGAGAGAAGTAGAGAGAGATAACTATAGAGAGAGAACTAGAGCGAGAGAGAGAATTATAGCGAAAGAGAGAACTAGAGAGAGAGAAGTAGAGCGAGAGAGAGAATTATAGAGAAAGAGAGAACTAGAGAGAGAGAAGTAGAGAGAGAGGGAATTAGAGAGAGAACTAGAGAGAGAGAATTAGAGAGAACTAGAGAGAGAGAATTAGAGAGAACTAGAGAGAGAGTAGAGAGAACTAGAGAGAGAGAAGTAGAGAGAGAGAAGTAGAGAGAGAAAGGGAATTAGAGAACTAGAGAGAGAGAGAACTAGAGAGAGAATTAGAGAGAACAAGAGCTAGAGAAGTAGAGAGAACTAGAGAGAGAGGCAGACATGGCTCTCAAGAGAAGACAGGCTATGTGCTCACTGCCCACAAAATGAGGTGGAAACTGAGCTGCACTTCCTAACCTCCTGCCCAACGTATGAGAGCGAGAGAGAAGTAGAGAGAACTAGAGAGAGAGTAGAGAGAACTAGAGAGAGAGAAGTAGAGAGAGAGAAGTAGAGAGAGAAAGGGAATTAGAGAACTAGAGAGAGAGAACTAGAGAGAGAATTAGAGAGAACAAGAGCTAGAGAAGTAGAGAGAACTAGAGAGAGAGGCAGACATGGCTCTCAAGAGAAGACAGGCTATGTGCTCACTGCCCACAAAATGAGGTGGAAACTGAGCTGCACTTCCTAACCTCCTGCCCAACGTATGAGAGAGAGAGAGAACTAGAGAAAGAGTAGAGAGAACTAGAGAGAGAGAAGTAGAGAGAGAGAAGTAGAGAGAGAAAGGGAATTAGAGAACTAGAGAGAGAGAACTAGAGAGAGAATTAGAGAGAACAAGAGCTAGAGAAGTAGAGAGAACTAGAGAGAGAGGCAGACATGGCTCTCAAGAGAAGACAGGCTATGTGCTCACTGCCCACAAAATGAGGTGGAAACTGAGCTGCACTTCCTAACCTCCTGCCCAATGTATGACCATATTAGAGAGACGTATTTCCCTCAGATTACACAGATCAACAAAGAATTCGAAAACAAATCCAATTTTGATAAACTCCCATATCTACTGGGTGAAATTCCACAGTGGGCCATCACAGCAGCAAGATTTGTGACCTGTTGCCACGAGAAAAGGGCAACCAGCGAAGAACAAACACCATTGTAAATACATCCCATATTTATGCTTATTTATTTTATCTTGTGTCCTTTAACCATTTGGACATTGCTAAACACTGTATATATATATAACATGACATGTGTAATGTCTTTATTGTTCTGAAACTTCTGTATGTGTAATGTTTACTGTTAATTTTTATTGTTTATTTCACTTTATATAGTATCTACCTCACTTGCTTTGGCAATGTTAACACATGTTTCCCATGCCAATAAAGCCATTGATTTGAATTGAATTGAATTGAAGTAGAGAGAACTAGAGAGAGAGAAGTAGAGAGAACTAGAGAGAGAAGTAGAGAGAACTAGAGAGAGAGAAGTAGAGAGAACTAGAGAGAGAGAGAGAAGTAGAGAGAACTAGAGAGGGAGAATTAGAGAGGGAACTAGAGAGAAAGAACCAGATAGAGAGAGATAACTAGAGAGAGAGAGAGAGAACTAGAGAGAGAGAACTAGAGAGAGAGAGAGATAACTATAAAGAGAGAGAGAACTAAAGTGAAAGAACTAGAGAGAGAGAACTGGAGAGATAAATATAACTATAAAGAGAGAGAGAGAGAACTAGAGAGAGAGAACTAGAGAGAGAGAACTGGAGAGAGAGAACTGGAGAGAGAGAACTGGAGAGAGAAAGATAACTATAAAGAGAGAGAGAGAACTAGAGAGAGAGAACTAGAGAGAGAGAACTAGAGAGAGAGAACTAGAGAGAGAGAGAACTAGAGAGAGAGAACTAGAGAGAGAGAACTGGAGAGAGAAAGATAACTATAAAGAGAGAGAGAGAACTAGAGAGAGAGAACTAGAGAGAGAACTAGAGAGAGAGAACTAGAGAGAGAGAACTAGAGAGAGAGAGAACTAGAGAGAGAGAACTAGAGAGAGAGAGAGGGGACTAAAAATCACGATTAGTAAAGGGCTGTTTTATCGTTTTTCATGGCATTATGAATGTGTCAAACTCATTCCACTAGAGAGAGAACTAAAGAGGACTAGAGAGAGAACTAGAGAGAGAACTAGAGAGAGTGAACTATAGAGAGAGAGAACTAGAGAGAGAGAACTAAAGAGAGAACTAGAGAGAGAACCAGAGAGAGAGAGAACTAGAGAGAGAGAGAAAACTAGAGAGAGAGAACTAGAGAGAGAACTAAAGAGGACTAGAGAGAGAACTAGAGAGAGAACTAGAGAGAGAACTAAATAGAGTGAACTAGAGAGAGAGAAAGAGAACTATAAAGAGAGAACTAGAGAGAGAAACTAGAGAGAGAGAACTAGAGAGAGAGAACTAGAGAGAGAGAAATAGAGAGAGAGAGAACTAAAGAGAGAACTAGAGAGAGAACTAAAGAGAGAACCAGAGAGAGAGAGAGATAACTAGAGAGAGATTGAAAACTAGAGAGAGAACTAGAGAGAGAAAACTAGAGAGAGAACTAGAGAGAGAGAGAACTAGAGAGAGAGAGAGAGAGAGAACTAGAGACAGAGAGAGAACTAGAGAGAGAGAGAAAGATAACTATAAAGAGAGAACTAGAGAGAGAAACTAGAGAGAGAAACTAGAGAGAGAGAACTAGAGAGATAGAGAACTAGAGAGAGAGAGAACTAGAGAGATAACTAAAAAGGACTAGAGAGAGAACTAGAGAGAGATAACTAGAGAGAGAGAACTATAAACAGAGAGAGAACTAGAGAGAGAACTAGAGAGAGCTAGAGAGAGAACTAGAGAGAGAACCAGAGAGAGAACTAGAGAGAGAACTAGAGAGAGAGAGAGAGAGAACTAGAGAGAGAACTAGAGAACTAACTAGAGAGAGAACTAGAGAGAGAGAGAGAACTAGAGAGAGAACTAGAGAGAGAGAGAACTAGAGAGAGAACTAGAGAGATAACTAGAGAGAGAACTAGAGAGAGAACTAGAGAGAGAGAGAACTAGAGAGAGAACTAGAGAGAGAACTAGAGAGAGAGAGAATTAGAGAGAGAACTAGAGAGAGAACTAGAGAGAGAACTAGAGAGAGAGAGAACTAGAGAGAGAGAGAACTAGAGAGAGAGAGAACTAGAGAGAGAACTATAGAACTAGAGAACTAGAGAGAGAGAACTAGAGAGAGAGAACTAGAGAGAGAGAACTAGAGAACTAGAGAGAGAGAACTAGAGAGATAGACTTAGAGAGAGAACTATAGAGAGAGACTTAGAGAGAGTTAGAGAACTAGAGAGATAACTAGAGAACTAGAGAGAGAGAACTAGAGAGAGAGCCTTGTCATCTGTCACCAGGATACAAGATCTGAAGCAACATGCCAGACACAGTGTACTATGCAGCATAACATTATTTGCTGTGCCTTATTATGCATGAAATATATTTCCTCAGCACTACAGAGGACGGAAGAAGAGAGACAGAATGGAAAAAAGTGGGAAGAGGCCTTTTTTTTCTCTAGAGTTTGATTTGTCGTCGTGTTCTCCTAATGAACTTGGAGTAATGGCATGCCATGGTGTCATCAAAAGAGGAAGATTGGAGGATGAGAAAGCATGATGAGAAAATGTAGGCCTACATGAATATTCGGAGCGTATATTCAGGCGTGTGACATCTGAATTTATCCACAAGGGATGCATTATTAAAGTGATCTTGCTTGCGACGGGGGAATCAGCGCTCTGATGTCTCCGCCATTTCCCGCGGGACTTCCAGCGTATTCTTCACCGGTCCTTTAGATCTCTAGTAATGCCGCTGTAGAAAGGATGCTGTGGATTTGGAGGGCCAAAGAAGTGAGCGTACGTGTCTCCGTTGACATGGGCACAGCACGAAGGGGACTTGGCGGGGCTTTGTAGCTCATGGCTGATACCTTTCCACCTCACAGCATCATTAAATCTTTCCTCTGCAAACTGCCGACTCGACACAGTGCCACTGGTTGGGTTAAGGCTATTGGCAACCCTGCTATGCTTTAGTGCTGGGTCAAAAACATGCTGCTATGGAAGGAAAAGAAGAAAACAAAATACACATAGTCTCTGCTGGCTTTCGTCTGAAGCTGAACTATGCAGGGTTGGGCCTAGTCGATACTTGGATGGGAGACCCAGATGGACGGTTCAACCCGCATCCTCTACACTCCAACTTTTCCCAGGGTATGGTTGTAAACATAAACGTGTTATCAAAACACTTACCTGGTGAATTCAAATTTCCAGTTTCGAAGCAATTCCTACAGACATGTCTCTCTTGAAAGCACATACAGTGAGCCATTCCTAAAACAGAAGGGGAAAAAACCTTTCTCCATCTCGAACAACTCCGTAGTAATTTAAGCAATATTTCCACCCTTACGCTTCTTCACAGAGTCCCCTGTGTGTTCCTCTTCCTGTATGGAGAGGAAGATGTAGGGCATTGCTCGGTGCCGATCTCTGTTCAGTGAGCCGATTGGCTCCAGCTGGGATGTGCTATAGATAATAGCTGTATTCTCCCCATGGATCCCTGTGCTGAGTACGGGCAGAGAGACACGGGCAGACGGGAGGCCCCACTGGACACCCAGGAGATCCAGGCACCCACCAGAGCATGACGAGACCAAGCCATGCAGAGAACAGGAGGATTGGGGAATGAAGGGAGTGGAGGAGGGGGTGGGGAGAGGGGGAAACTGGGGAGGTGGGGGCATACCTGTCAGACGGGACATGCTTAGTTACCCCTGCTCTGCTGGGCAGGCCAGGGGTGAGTGGTGGGAGGGTAGGAGGCTGGCAGGGCAAGGATAAGGGCAAGGATTTTTTTTGTAGCAAGACCTGGCCAGAAAACTCTGGGCCATAGTTATAAGCTACATGGTCAGGAAAGCATGTAGTCATGGTTGACAGCAGTAGTGGTGGGCGTTGGATGGATGGTCGAGAGATACTGACCAGGCATTTACCCCTGGAATCAGCTTCTGTGACTGGGGAAACAGGCCCAGAACAAGAGCCAGGACACCCAGGAGATCCAGGATTATAAGTGGCTCTGCTCCCCCCTCGTCCTCCCTCCCTTGGCTGGGTCACGGCCAGCGACAGACAGCGGCAGCAGCATCTTAGAGAAGCGGTGGTTGTTTGGAACTGGGCCTGATCAGGCGACTGTGGAGATTACTACTGTACGGTGAGCGTCGCCCGCGGCTAAAAGCACTGGCCCGTGCCAACAAGGGCCTGGACAAGATGCATGGCAGGCGGGAGCTGTTTGGATTGGCTGTGGGGAAAACGGTTCTCATCCTTTATTCTGGTAGGAGGTAGGTACTTATGGCAAAGACCCAGCTGAGTTTCTTAATTCCTACAGCCACCGTCTTGAACATGGTGCAGTTTATTACTCATGTGTTTATAAAGACTTGTAAAGGCAAGTTTGGCCTGAATGTCTCATTGTCGTCAACGTGGTGGGATTTCTGTCAATCACTCAGCCGGTCCATTTCCATACTGTTGATTTCCTTCAACGTGCTCCCCGTCTTCTTTTTCCACCTGCAGCTCAGTGAAAACTACCTTCAGAAACTCTCCTCTGCTCTTTGGTTTGTATCCAGAAGGTTCCGCAGGGAGACTCAATAACCAGGCATCAGAAGAGTCGCCGGAGTCGGAGGCAGCAAAAACACAATGCGCATCATTACCATATCAATGTCTGCCGCCGAAAACAAGTTGACTGCACGGGTCACTGCTTCAAGGGAGGCTCCTTCCCTTCATTGTTTGGAACTGTACGCAGATGTACACTGTCCAATTCCCCAAACTCCTCGGTGCACCTGATAAACTTTGCTTAGAACAATACTAAGAAAGGGGTTAGAACCCATGCCGCCCGCATTTTTTCCTCTGGACCATAAGCAACATGGCAGCGGTGCCGCGGGGAATGAGTGGCGCCCGGGGACTTCGATGAGAGAAATGCCATCAGCTTTGTTTTTTTTGTTATCTGTAAACAAACATGGAGGAAGAGTGTACATTGTATGCAATGTTTATTCAAGGCTTGGTATTTGAAACTTCCTCTACTGGTAATACCTAGCTACAATAACAATAAGATAGCATAACGGCACTTTGAGCTTTGGAAAAGTGCTGTGTCTGTTTGATTTGGTTTTAGATTGAAATCCATAGGTCATGTGTTATAGTTCGGATGCTGTGATTTTCCTGACCATCAAGAAAAACTCCTCACTGCCCTTACAATATTTTTTAAGACCAAAGTGACACCAACGATTCTGTAGCCATCTCGAGTCAGCTGAACTAACATTACATCTGAGAACAAAGTGAAGAACTTTGCGTGTTTCCAAGTAAATGGCAGGCCCTCTGTCATAATGGCAGGCCCACCTGCATGCGAAACGCTGGATCTTTAACCACATTTATGGTGTCAACTTCTCAGGTGAGAACTATTTTACCTCAGAGGTTAGTGAGTCCCTTACAGTATGGCTCTGTGCTACTGTCATGTTTCACAGGATGACAGAGAAACGGAGAGAGAAAGAGAGAGGATGACAGGAACAGAGACAGTACTGTAGGTCAGGCTGACATTTTGATTAATACAACCACAAATTTCTCCCCAGGTCCGAAATGTCTGCACAATATTTCCCAGTGGACGTTTGAGGTTATAAGGAAGGGGTTCTCAGTAAATCTTCAGGGATCAAAATGTATCTGTGCCAGATTACATATTACAGATACAGCGGTGGTTGACAGCGGTGCGACATCTATAAAACACACTGGAGCAAATGTTTAAGGCCAAGGTCATACTTCAAGGGAGTATTTGCATTTATTGTAAGAATATACAGGCAAGCATAAGTAAAACACTTTTGTATATATTTTATTTATTTGACCTTTATTAACAGGGAAGACATTTTGAGACCTAGGTCTGAGATTCTTCAAAGTAGTCAGCCTTTGCCTTGATGACAGCTTTGCACACTCTAGACACTCTCTCAACCAGCTTCATGAGGTAGTCACTTGGAATGCATTTCAATTAACAGGCGTGCCTTGTTAAAAGTTTGTGGAATTTCTTTCCTTCTTAATGTGTATGGCAAGAACAGCTTAAATAAGCAAAGTGAAACGACAGTCCATTATTACTTTAAGACATGAAGGTCAGTCATTCTGGAAAATTTCAAGAACTTTGATGGTTTCTTCAAGTGCAGTCGCAAAAACCATCAAGCGCTACAATGGAACTGGCTATCATGAAGACCGCCATAGGAAACGAAGACCCAGAGTTACTTCTGCTGCAGAGGATAAGTTCATTAGAGTAACCAGACAAATAAATGCTTCACAGAGTTCAAGTAACAGACACATCTCAACATCAACTGTTCAGAGGAGACTGAGTGAATCAGGCCTTCATGGCTTCATGGTAAAATTGTACATTAGACCGGTGGAAATCTGTCCTTTGGTCTGATGAGTCCAAATTTGAGATTTTTTGTTACAACCACTGTGTCTTTGTGAGACAGAGTAGGTGAACGGATGATATCGCGTGTGTGGTTCCCACCGTGAAGCATGGAGGAGGAGGTGTGATGGTGTGACGGTGATTTTCTGGTGACACTGTCAGTGATTTATTTAGAATTCAAGGCACACTAAACCAGCATGGCTACCACAGCGTTCTGCAGCGATATGCCATCCCATCTGGTTTGCACTTAGTGGGACTATCATTTGTTTTCCAACAGGACAATGACCCAACACACCTCCAGGCTGTGTAAGGGCTATTTGACCAAGAAGGAGCGTGATGGAGTGCTGCATCAGATGACCTGCCCTTCATAATCACCTGACCTCAACCAAATTGAGATGGTTTGGGATGAATTGGACCGCAGAGTGAAGGAAAAGAGAAAAAAGTGCTCAGTATATGTGGGAACTCCTTCAAGACTGTTGGAAAAGCATTCTAGGAGAAGCTGGTTGAGAGAATGACAAAAGTGTGTAAAGCTGTCATCAAGGCAAAGGGTTGCTACAGTGAAGAATCTAAAATCTAAAATATTTTTTATTTGCTTAACAGTTTTTTGACTACTACATCATTCCATATGTGTTATTTCATAGTTTTGATGCCTTTACTATTATTGTAAAATGTAGAAAATAGCAAAAATAAAGAAAAACCCTAGGTGTGTCCAATATTTTGACTGGTACTGTATGTATATGCCCAGTGTCTGTGTTCTTTAGCCCATCTTAGTCTTTCTGTCTGAGATATGGCTTTTTCTTTGCAACTCTGCCTAGAAGGCCAGCATCCTGGAGTCGCCTCTTCACTGTTGACGTTGAGACTGGTGTTTTGCGGGTACTATTTCATGAAGCCGCTAGTTGAGGACGTGTGAGGCGTCAAAATGAAAGGCACCATGTTAGATGGTAACCAAAGGTTTACGAGTAGTAGCAGCTGCACTTTGATAAATAATATCACCATAATCAACAACAGATAAAAAGGTAGACTGAATAATCTGCTTCCTACTGCTCAGAGAAAGGCACAATCTGTTTCTGTAAAGCCATCTTTAAATCTTAGCTTTTTAAACGTCAAATACAAATGAATCCAAATGCCTAGGTATTGATTGGAAACTATAAAAGTAGGCTATAGAGGCTCAATAAAAGGTTAGACACTATTATTCAAGAATATTACGCTATCTAGATGTGGGGAATTCATATAAATATAAACATGCCAATATCAACATTTACAGATTCTTGGAGAGGTCACAGAAGAGGACCACACTTTATCAGACCCCACCATGTAAACTGGATCATTATTTTCCCCTCTCTTGCTATCATGCAGTGTGAAATGATTCCGTGTTAAGTTACTGTTTTCACGTGTATTATCTACGGATAATTTTTTTACAGTCTATTAAAGGCCTGAATGGACTAATAAACCCGCCGCTAGGAGAGATGGGAAATTCAAGCTAGGCCGGCTATCCGACCAGCTCTGCATTCCGAGACCGCCCTGTGTCTCAAATAGGCAATTATCTTGCATTTTATTTACTCACTTTACCCGATCATTTTAATAACTTAACGTGAACCAACACACAGTCCCTTGCTTCACTGTCTTTCTTTTTCACACTCAAACGCTTTCTGTCCCTCTCTCCCTTGTTGATGTCGACCAACTCATGGTGAACCGCACGCTGAACAAAATGCAAATAGAATTCCCTTAATAATCTCAACTGCATGGGAATTCAGCCCCAGTCTCATAAGTGACCCCGATAGCAGGTAAGTCAGAAAATAAAAGGGAAAATAATTACCAGTTTGAGTCAATGTTTTAAATTACTTCCCCTGAATTTCTGCTTTGGCAATATGTAGGCTAATATAGTTCATCCCAATAAAGCATTGCTTAATACAACCAATCAGAGAAGCTAAATGCTAAACAAGCAACATATAGTATAGCAGACTGATTGTCACCAAGGACAAACCAAAAAACTACACACACACAACACACTGACAGTCCAAAAGCAGCAGATAACAGTCCTGAATCGTTTTCGGGGGCATGCTAGTGATTTACCAGGGATGCCTGACAAGATTTAAATGTTACGGTAGCCGCTGGATCTCGGACGAAGGGATTTGGTGGCTTGGAGGTGACTAAAACATGATTTATGTATGAGGTGGTGCATTTATTCTCTCGCCTGGCAGGTGGCCCCGGGCAGGAAATCAAACGTTGACACACCACCGTGACACTTCCTGTTTATCAATAAGCCTCAGCTAGGGGCTTATTCGTCTCTCCCCTAATAGCGCAACTGGGGTGTGGCTGTTAGCTGCTAACTGAATCTACTAGCTTTTGCCTGGGGGAGAAGAAGACCCCTGCTCTCCATAAATCTGACAGGGGCTTCTGGCTCGGAGGGCACCATCGTTTTAACCAGACGGAGGGAGGGAGGGACAGAGGTGTTGCCATGTTTTCAGCCTGTAGGAGATGCTGAGGAGTTTTTCTAATTTTGACAGATGGGCAGTGTACTCACACTGTAGCCTAGAGTTTAGAACCCAAGCTGCTTACTGAGACCGTGAGAAGAGGAGGACAAGAGAGAGATGGGAAAGACTGACAGTGTACAGACAGAGGCAGTGAGAGGAAGAGGTTGAGAAAGGGAGAGAAGGCGGTACCAGGGCAGAGATAGAGGACTAAAGGATGGAGAAACAGAAGAAGAGATAAAAAGAGAAGGACAGAGAGAGGCAGTGAGAGGAAGAGGTTGAGAAAGGGAGAGAAGGCGGTACCAGGGCAGAGATAGAGGACTAAATGATGGAGAAACAAAAGAAGAGATAAAAAGAGAAGGACAGAAAGAGGAAGTCAGAAAGAGAGAGAGGAAGGGAGATAAGAAAAGAGAGCACTAGCAATAATACAAGTGAGAGGGACAGAAGGAGGAGTGTAAGAAAGAAGAGCCGAGAACAAGCAAGAGAGAGAGAAGTAGAGGGGATGAAAGAGAGGACGAGGCTGGGAACAAGTAAGAGAGAGAACCTAAAAGAGAGTGATGGACATAGAGAAAGAGGTGGGCGAGATAGAGAAAGAGGGAGGGTGATAAAGAGAGAGAGGGTGAGAACAAGAGAGGGAGAGAGAGAAACTGAGAGGATAAAAGCGGCCAATCAGAGGGACAGCCCGTGGCGTGGCGTTGGTGCAGCAAAAGAGATTCCTACGACGGGTTTGTCTTCGCCCGCTGAGGGAGAGGAAGGATCAAACCGCCCAACACCCGCCGGGCCGTGTTTCAGAGGAGCCTTCAAGAGGAGACTTAACTCCCCCGACTGACAGAAGACAGAGGCGTCGTCGGCACCAAGTGTTTCCTCAGAACATGGGAAGACTGAATCACCAGTGGGCCGTGTCTTGGTATTATAAAGTGGCTTCCTCTCATCATTTATTATATTCCTTCTGACCCCGTTGTTCCCTTAGAACTGCATGGGGAGCCTGCAGCGGGCTGCGTCTCGATGGTCTAAATGAGTTCCTCTCCTAACCTCCTCTGCTGTTCATCTATGCTGATCTGAAAACAGCACATGACTGATAGGTGTCTATCATGTTACTTTCACCTATCCTGTGTGTTCAGATCAGTGTAAAGTGTTGAGACTTGTTGGCTGCATCTCAATAGTCTGACATGGCTTCCTCTCCTTGTCTCCTTGTCCTTGGTCTAAAATACAAAGATAAGTAAGGGAGGAGTAAGGGTTGCTTTCACCTGTCCTGCATTCTCAGATGAGAACATACTCAAGGAAAGGAGACTACAGATGTAGGATCTTAATTTGAGTCAGTTTGTTACAGCAGGAAATTAATCCTGCAGCAACTGGAAATATGAATTGTGTGGATTATAATGAATAGACATTTTGGTAAGGGTTGATACATTTTTCTTAAGGGACAAATCAAGTCTGACATTTGAAAGTGACAATACAAACTTCAGAAGCCCTTTTAAACCGCAAATACACTACAAGTAAAATATTTCCTGCATTACAGGAAAGTTGTCCTGCAACAGGGCGATCAAATTAAGATCCTACATCTGTAGGAGAGGAGGCCATTGTAGACTATAGAAATGAATGGCTAGTATGTTTACCTGACTTCCTCTCTCTAAGTCCGAGGGGAGTTCTGAATCACCAAACAGTTCTATATGGTTCCTTCTCTACTCTATTAGTCACCTCCAATGTTTTGATATTCACATAACCCTCGTTCCCTGCACTTAATTAAACACTATTCCGTCTCCAAGGTTTCCGGCTTATATATATCACCTGGGGAGAGAGAAGAGTAGGCTGAAACATTCATCTAGAAACGTTTCTTTCTGTTCTCGATCAGAACCTGGACGGATCGTTGAGCGAATGTTGCTGCTCCGGCGTAACAGTAAGTGGTGGTTGGGAGTGGTGATTGGGAGTGGTGGTTGGGAGTGGTGGTTGGGAGTGGTGGTTGGGAGTGGTGGTTGGGAGTGGTGGTTGGGAGTGGTGATTGGGAGTGGTGATTGGGAGTGGTGGTTGGGAGTGGTGATTGGGAGTGGTGGTTGGGAGTGGTGGTTGGGAGTGGTGATTGGGAGTGGTGGTTGGGAGTGGTGGTTGGGAGTGGTGATTGGGAGTGGTGATTGGGAGTGGTGGTTGGGAGTGGTGGTTGGGAGTGGTGGTTGGGAGTGGTGATTGGGAGTGGTGATTGGGAGTGGTGGTTGGGAGTGGTGGTTGGGAGTGGTGATTGGGAGTGGTGGTTGGGAGTGGTGATTGGGAGTGGTGGTTGGGAGTGGTGGTTGGGAGTGGTGGTTGGGAGTGGTGATTGGGAGTGGTGATTGGGAGTGGTGGTTGGGAGTGGTGGTTGGGAGTGGTGATTGGGAGTGGTGATTGGGAGTGGTGATTGGGAGTGGTGGTTGGGAGTGGTGGTTGGGAGTGGTGATTGGGAGTGGTGATTGGGAGTGGTGGTTGGGAGTGGTGATTGGGAGTGGTGGTTGGGAGTGGTGATTGGGAGTGGTGGTTGAATGTCTGACAGTGGCCGTCGCAGCGGAGAACAATGATAGCGAAACAAACGGTGAGCCATCACAGATTCGCTGATGCGTGTACGTCCTGGCACCCCATTTCTCTCTTTTAACTACACAACGTTAAATGAAGATTTATTTGGCGTGTGTTTCTGCCGATGCGAGGGAAGAGTAGAAGGTGTGTACGTGTGTATTCCAAAGGGATGATAAAAGAGTGTGAGTTATGTTTGTATGTGTGTGAGAGAGGGTGGGATAGTTGATCTAGCTGTCAGGTGTGTGTGTGTGTGTGTGTGTGTGTGTGTGTGTGTGTGTGTGTGTGTGTGTGTGTGTGTGTGTGTGTGTGTGTGTGTGTGTGTGTGTGTGTGTGTGCGCGTGTGTGTGTGTGTGCATGTGTGTGTGTTTGTTGCAAGTGTGTGTTTGAATGTGTGTGATGGTCATGGGTGTGATGGTCGTATGAGATAGTGTAAAAGATAAATGTAGCATTTGCCTATGTGTGTGTCTTGTGGAGGCTGTTTTAATTTTACTGAGCGAAGGCTGGGCAGATAATTATTTAGTAAAGTTGGCTGTGATCCTGGCGAGGCCGGCGAGGCTTTCTGGACCTCTGACAGAATCAATAGATCAGAAGTACAAACCCCTGCAGACTGAGCCCCTCACACACCTCCCCCCGCGTGGGTCCGCTAGCTGTTTGGAAACCCATACTGCGGCTCTCGGAATGAGACTCTTGCAATCTCCTAACAGGATTGTGGATTGTGCACACACACGTATGTGCACGTGTAGATACACACACACACACATTTACAATCTGATTACACACACTGAAACAAACACACACAAACACATTCACTGGTACACACACACACACCAATTCTCCCACACACTTCCATTGCCTTCCACCATGTTGATCCCCAGCCCAGTGGGAGAGCTGACTTTCTTGAGCCCTCCATTTTCTGAGTATTAGCTACGTCCCAGCAGGGCCCTGTTCATACAGTGAGCCGGAGTGATCCACTTTATTTACTGACTTCAACAGAGAGACTCTGGGAGACAAATCACTCACTACATTCTTGGACTGGTGCGGTGCACAAAGGAATTACGTGTGATGCGGCGCATCCAAATGAAGAGGCTTCTGTTTCCACTGACAAGATGTATAAACAGAGAGAAACAGAGAGAGAAACAGAGACAGAGAAAGAGAGAAAAAGTGATCGTGGGACATGCAACCTTCATACTCTTCCCCCTATATCTTGCAAATGATACCCAACGTTATGCGGCAATCATCTTTTATGCAAATTGCTTGAGTGCTGGAATGCAGCCTTATACATATGCATGTTGGAGGGGAACCAAGGCACCTGTCAGTGGGCAGGTGGAGGTTTTAAGTGGAGCATATGCAGGAAGGTGATGCATGATTATTCATGGATAGATGAGGCATTTTGCAAGAGCTCGGAGAAAAACACTTGTAATGAGACAGTCCAATTCTGAAGGCTAATGAGAGTTGAGTGACGAGAGGTGAGTGTGTGTGTGTGTGTGTGTGGGGGGGGGGGGGTAGTGTGTGTGTTGTGTGTGTATGTAACCCTACATCTATGTGTTTGTGCCACAGACAGAGAGCGTGGGTAACAGGAGGTGGTCAGACAGCGGTCAGGCAGCGGTCAGACAGCGGTCAGGCAGCGGTCCGACAGCGTTCAGGCAGCGGTCCGACAGCGGTCAGACAGCGGTCAGGCAGCAGTCAGACTAGCGGTCAGGCAGCGGTCAGACAGCGGTCAGGCAGCGGTCAGACAGCGGTCAGGCAGCGGTCCGACAGCGGTCCGACAGCGGTCAGACAGCGGTCAGGTAGCGGTCAGACTAGCGGTCAGACAGCGGTCAGACAGCGGTCAGACTAGCGGTCACACAGCGGTCAGACAGCGGTCAGACTAGCGGTCAGACAGCGGTCAGACAGCGGTCAGACTAGCGGTCAGACAGCGGTCAGGCAGCGGTCAGGCCTGCCAGAGAAGAGACGTCTGTCCCGGTCACCCCAGCAGGGGGCTTGTACCCCTTCAGTACCTCGTCAGCACCGTGACAGAGGAAACGTGTCATGACAGGGGAGCCAGGCTGACTCTCTCCCCCTTGTCACCCACGTGTCACCCTCCCCGTCACATGTCACTTCCAGGCTTGAAGGACCGCACACTGCCTGGTTTTTGCATCCTGGTTTTAACTACCTGTTTTTTGCCCATGATTGACTGTCACCCAGTTAGAGCCAAAATACTATCATCATTCAAACAGTGTTGACAATCATTTCTGTTGTAGAAGGCTTAGAAACACTAGCCTGGTCCCAGATCAGTTTAAGCTGTCTCGTGTGACAGTGACCATAGGAGTTGGCACAACAACACAAACACAGCTGACACCAGACATTTGAAATGAGATCATGTGACTGCTATGCGAGAGCTTAGGACTATAAGGTACTATCTGCATTTGTGTCAAAATGTTGTCATTTACATAGCCTTGTTCCGTTCAATATTCTCTAAGTATATAGTATTCGAAATACCCCAATTCATGTTGTTAAGTTCAAAATAATACAATATAAAAATTGCTGACACCATTCAAACCAATGAGGGTTCGGAACTTTAAAGCCAATTATCTCAGAATCATCTTTTTGCAGAAACAGTCCCAAGCTCTCTCCTTTCTCATTTCTCCCTGGACATTAACTGATCACTTAGTGTCATTGATTAATTGGCCAGAGACATTACTCACATGGTTACACTGTGTATAATTCTACGCCTGTATTCATTATGAGTATTAGAGTTGGAGGGCTGTTCTAGGATCAGTTTGGCCTTTTAGATCATGATAATAATTTACAAATACACTGAGGGACCTGCTTCTAGATCAGCACTCCTACTTTGAGATATTTTTTGAATATGCATCCTGCAAAACAAGGCAAGGATCAGAACCGGAATATACTGCAGACCTGGAGAACAGCAAGTCCATCACTGCTCTGCTAAGGGAGTTCTAGAGAGCAGAGGAGGCCCTTGGTACTAATGCTGGGAGAGAGAGAGGGCCTGGGGGGTTGATATTAATGCTGGGGAGAGAGAGAGAGAGGGCCTGGGGGGGTTGGTATTAATGCTGGGGGAGAGAGAGAGAGAGGGCCTGGGGGGTTGGTATTAATGCTGGTAGGAGAGAGAGAGAGAGAGGGCCTGGGGGGTTGGTATTAATGCTGGGGGGAGAGAGAGAGAGAGAGGGCCTGGGGGGGGGTTGGTATTAATGCAGGGGGGAGAGAGAGAGAGAGAGAGAGTGCCTGGGGGGTTGGTATTAATGCTGGGGGGAGAGAGAGAGAGAGAGAGGGCCTGGGGGGTTGGTATTAATGCTGGGGGGAGAGAGAGAGAGAGGGCCTGGGGAGGTTGGTATTAATGCTGGGGGAGAGAGAGAGAGGGCCTGGGGGGTTGGTATTAATGCTGGGGGAGAGAGAGAGAGAGCCTGGGGGGTTGGTGTTAATGCTGGGGGGGAGAGAGAGAGGTACTGGGGGGGTTGGTGTTAATGCTGGGGGGAGAGAGAGGGCCTGGGGGTTTGGTATTAATGCTGGGGGGAGAGAGAGGGCCTGGGGGTTTGGTATTAATGCTGGGGGAGAGAGAGAGAGGTACTGGGGGGTTGGTATTCATGCTGGGGAGAGAGAGAGAGAGAGAGAGAGGGCCTGGGGGGTTGGTATTAATGCTGGGGAGAGAGAGAGAGAGGGCCTGGGGAGGTTGGTATTAATGCTGGGGGAGAGAGAGAGAGGGCCTGGGGGGGTTGGTATTAATGCTGGGGGAGAGAGAGAGAGAGCCTGGGGGGTTGGTGTTAATGCTGGGGGGGAGAGAGAGAGGTACTGGGGGGGTTGGTGTTAATGCTGGGGGGAGAGAGAGGGCCTGGGGGGTTGGTATTCATGCTGGGGGAGAGAGAGAGAGGTACTGGGGGGTTGGTATTAATGCTGGGGGAGAGAGAGAGAGGTACTGGGGGGTTGGTATTAATGCTGGGGGAGAGAGAGAGAGAGGGCCTGGGGGGTTGGTATTAATGCTGGGGGAGAGAGAGAGAGAGCCTGGGGGGTTGGTGTTAATGCTGGAGGAGAGAGAGAGCCTGGGGGGTTGGTGTTAATGCTGGGGGGAGAGAGAGAGGTACTGGGGGGGGTTGGTGTTAATGCTGGGGGGAGAGAGAGGGCCTGGGGGTTTGTATTGAGTTTGAGTTTGAGTTTATTTTTATTTTTACAGGGACAGTGCACATTAATCAACGTTTCAGTAAAAGTGCCGGTTTTAGCCAGCCGTCCTAATTTTCAACCGCAGTCCCTGGGCAGGTTATTCAAAACAATTACAATATAGACAATAGCAACATAGAACAAGCAAGACATAGCAACATAGGACAAGCAAGACATAACATACAGACAGAGCAACATAGGACAAGCAAGACGTAGCATACAGACAGAGCAACATAGGACAAGCAAGACGTAGCATACAGACAGAGCAACATAGGACAAGCAAGACGTAGCATACAGACAGAGCAACATAGGACAAGCAAGACGTAGCATACAGACAGAGCAACATAGGACAAGCAAGACGTAGCATACAGACAGAGCAACATAGGACAAGCAAGACGTAGCATACAGACAGAGCAACATAGAACAAAAAGCAGCAAGACAAAATGTATAAAAGTAACAAAGTGTTTCCACACCTCACAAGCTACAGACAACAGACAACATGGAAAGCAGCAACACACAGCTAGGGACCATGTTCACAAATCTGATTTACCTTTAGCCATGTCTTCAAGCATTTTGTGAAAGTGTGATATGTGGTGCAGTTATGTGTGTCTGATGGCAGTGTATTCCAGACATGGGAAGCTCTTACAGAGAATGCAGATTTACTAAAGGTGCTTTTCCTTAAGGGAACTATACAGTCACCTCTCATAGCAGACCTTGTGGATCTGCTGCCATATGTCTGGGTTTTCTGTTTAACAAAAATATTGAGTGGAGGGGGAGCCAGGCCATTAAGGATCTTGAATACAAGACATGCGTCGGTGTATTGCACAAGATTTTCCCAACTCAGGAGCTCATGCTTTCTGAGGATGTAACAGTGATTATGGCTATTGGGCTTCCTATCAAGCACTTTGAGAGCCTGTTTGTAGACAGACTGAATAGGTTTTAATGTTGAACAGCAAGCTTGGGTCCAACTAGTCAAGCAGTATGTTAAGTGGGGGAGTATCATAGATTTGAAGTACAGTTTTGCTACCTCTGTAGTCAAACAATTTCGTATAAATCGGAAATTAGCTAGGTTGAATTTGGTTTTTGAATTACCTTTTTCACATGCTTTTTAAAAGAGAGGTTGGAATCAAGTATGATGCCAAGGTACTTAAAATTGGATACCACCTGGAGCTTCTCCCCTGACACATAGACATCTGGCTCAGTAGCATCTGTTGCCCTCTTTGTGAAGAACATGCAAACAGTTTTTTTCACATTGAGATGCAAACACGAGTCACTGAGCCACTTTGTAACCTGGACCATTACAGTAGTGAGTTCTTGTGCAGCTTGTTGTTTGCTCTTTGCATGCACATATATCACTGTATCATCTGCATACATTTGAACTTCAGACCCAGTACAGACAGAAGGCAGATCAGTAATGTACAGGCTGAACAGGAGGGGCCCCAGTATTGACCCTTGGGGCACGCCCACATCATAGCTACGAGTGGGCGACAGCTCATTGCTCACTCTGACACACCGAGTTCTGCCTTCAAGGTATGATTTCATACATCTCAAGGCATCAGGGGAAAAGTTGAACTTGGACAATTTACATGCTGGGGGAGAGAGAGAGAGAGGTACTGGGGGGTTGGTATTAATGCTGGGTGGAGAGAGAGAGAGAGCCTGGGGGGTTGGTGTTAATGCTGGAGGAGAGAGAGAGCCTGGGGGGTTGGTGTTAATGCTGGCGGAGAGAGAGAGAGAGGGCCTGGGGGGTTGGTACTAATGCTGGGGGAAAGAGAGAGAGAGAGAGAGAGAGAGAGAGAGAGAGAGAGAGGGGAGGGGGGCCTGGGGGCCAACCGCTGTCTGCTCCATACCAGAGAGTCAGTCCCCCAGGCAACTCCTTTGTTTGTGTTAGCCCCCCAGGGCCTGGAGTGTGTACAGTCAGGGAGGGGGAGAGGCGGGTGGGGAGACCAGCTAACAGAGTGAGGGGGTCCGGAGTATGCTTCACTGTCAGGAAGCATACACACACACAAACACACACCTCCCACACACACAACCAATGTCGTGTGTGCTTATCCCGGACAGACACTGACACTCCTCTACTGTGCCACAGTGACTCACCTAATTAAAAGCTACACTCTGCAAATTGGACTGCACCGATAGAGAAAGACGACAGAGGAAAAATAAAAAATGCTTGTATCTTTTTTTTCATGTCTTTAAAATGTGTCTCTCTAAATTTCAGGGGCATGTAATTATCTGTACCGTTCTAGAGTACACATTAGTGAAACATGCCTCCACTCTGCTATAGGGATTCCATTAAGACAGGTAATTAGGGCCTGGCTGGGAGAAAATGGCTGAGGAATGCATACCGAAAGTATCCATTAAAGTCAAAGTGAAAGTTGAAGTGAAACAATAGCGAGTGCACCGTTCTGTCTGGTTTAACCAGTCTATTTTGAAAGAGATGGCAACTAAGAAAGCCCAAATATGCTCCATCTCTGCCTGCACTGTTTGTCTGTAGGGACTTTGGTGAATTATTATGTGTATTAACTTCAGAGAGGTTCTCTGAATCCCCTTTAATATGGAGAGAAGTTCTCTGAATCCCCTTTAATATGGAGAGAAGTTATCTGAATCCCCTTTAATATGGAGAGAAGTTCTCTGAAGCCCCTTTAATATGGAGAGAAGTTCTCTAAATCCCCTTTAATATGGAGAGAGGTTCTCTGAATCCCCTTTAATATGGAGAGAGGTTATCTGAATCCCCTTTAATATGGAGAGAAGTTCCCTGAATCCCCTTTAATATGGAGAGAAGTTATCTGAATCCCCTTTAATATGGAGAGAAGTTCCCTGAAGTCTGTCTGTCTGTGTCTTTCTTCCTGGCTCTCTAAATACACAGGAGAGAGCAGCCAGGAGACTAAGAGAATACAGGGATGCACACTTCAATTTAGAAGACATGAATAACCAATGAGATTTCCATGTGCTGGATGAATTTCCCCTGGTGACTGTCTCTCTATCTCTCTGTCTGTCTGTCTGTCTGTCTGTCTGTCTGTCTGTCTGTCTGTCTGTCTGTCTGTCTGTCTGTCTGTCTGTCTGTCTGTCTGTCTGTCTCTCTCTCTCTCTCTCTCTCTCTCTCTCTCTCTCTCTGTCTCTCTCTCTCTCTCTCTCTGTCTCTCTCTGTCTTTGTCTCTCGGTCTCTCTCTGTCTCTCTCTCTCTCTGTTTCTGTCTCTCTCTCTCCCTCTCTCTCCCTCTGTTTCTCTCTCTCTCTCTCTTTCTCTCTCTTCTCTCTGAATTAGAGAGAAATATGGACACACACACAAACACACACACACGACCACGACCACACAAACACACACACGACCACACACACTCCTACGTCCACAGAGGCCCCTGCTAGATCCTGTTTGAGCGGGACTTTGCATGACTGCAGTAATGGAAACACACATGGTGACCATGATAAAGCTCACCAAACATACAAATCAGGCTAAAAGCTCTCACAAAGTCCCCCACCAGGAGTCGGAAGTTCCCAGTATCTGTGTGTGTGTGTGTGTGTTTGTGTGTGTGTGTGCGCATTGTGTTATCTGTATGTGAAACCGTGTGTACTCGTTTACATGTCTGTGCATGTTAATGTGTGTGTGTGTTTCTCTATCAGTGTGTGTGTGTGTGTACATGTATCCCTGTGTGTGTACCCTATCACTGGTCCCTTATATTCAGCGCGGGGTAAGATAATGAGAATTTTATCTGCTGTTCCTGGTTCCACTGAGGCGCGGGGACTCTGATTGAATGGGAGCAGAGTGTAACGGATGAGACCAGCGATAGTGGGGCTGCCGGATTTACATGCACACAGACTAGCCCGCCGCAGGCCTAGATACGACAGAGCAGCGAGGGGAAACATGGCGACAAAGCGCATGTCCTCGGGTTGTGAAATATATGCCACTGCTGCACCACCTTGTGCTGTACACCTCTTGGTCAGGAAATACTACTAGTTCCCAGAAGTGTTGCATTATACAATGTCTTTTTAAGGCAATCCATCTAAAATATCTCTGTTACTTTTATTTGGCAACACTCACAGAGAGAGAGAGAGAGAGAGAGAGAGAGAGAGAGAGAGAGAATGTCCATAATTAATCGCTTGATGACAAATTATCTCCTTAATCATTGGAAGAGGACATATACCTGATAAGACTGCTGTCAGATCCACTTCTGGGCTTGATGGATAGATGGATCAAAGGTAAGAATTAATGAAAGGTAATTCATTATTATCAGTTTCTCCTCATAATTAAATGTTTGGCAGAGCCCAGAGTCCTGCCTGGTTTAGTGTTCCTGCACGACTCTTTCTTTTTCTGTCTACCTTTCCTTTTTATACCTGAGGACTGTCCTGGAGAAATAACACCTAGCTACAACAGACTGGGAAATCAAACCTAACGAGGTATTACGTAACACTTGTACAAAATGCAGACATGGTCAAATAGTAATTGGAGCGTGCGTTAACGACAGTGTGAGTGATATTAGGTCAAGTAGCACCTTTTTATGACTGAGAGAATTATGTAAAGTGTCTCTTAGCCCCCCCCCCGACCCCTGCACCCACCCACGAGGACCCCATCTGCAGCAGGGCTGTCTCTTTCAAGCCTGTTTGGAAATGAGTCTCTCATTATGAAGTGAAAAAGAAAGAGATGAAAGAAGGGAGAGAGAGAAGGCATCCTAACCGACTGGTAGGAGCGTCTGCTCGCCGTTGCTTTTGTTGTTGTTATTGTTGTTGTTGTGTTTTTCCGACGGCGGCAGCTTTAACCCTGTGGGGAGCCCCTGCAATCATCCCCTCAGCTGCAATCTATCATTAAAGACCGACTTACTTGACATCTCCAATTAATCTGCCTCGTAGTCATCATCAGAATGAGAGACAAAATAGCTCCCTTTGATGCAGAATCCCCATCAAGCTAATTTTTAAGAAATCCTTGCTAATTTGGGAACAATGGCTGGATCCCATCTGAGTGACATCGACAGGTTGGGTTAATAAAAAACAAGTAGGCAGAGTGCTTTCGGCTTTCACCCCACTAGGACCAAACGGAACAGGATCAAACGGGAACCCGATGTAAAACTAAAGGCCTGGGAGGAAAGGCATGGATCAGCGAGGCGTGAGGGTCCAAGATGCTGACTATTGATCTGCTCAGAAGGAACTGAGGTGTAATATGCCAGGAGGCATCTATTGGCTAAAGATGAGAGGAGACTTTCAATGAAGAGAGACGGCCATAGGCATTACTTAGTTCCGATTCCCCAACCAAGCCATTACATCTTCATAGGAGTCCTGTCACTAAAGATCCCTCACCAAAATGGATGAGGGCAGCAGCACCTCTGTAGCTCAGTTGGTTGAGCATGGTGCTTGCAACGCCAGGCTAATGGGTTTGATTCCCGGGCCCACCCATACATGAAATTAAAGCAACTGCTAAATTATATTATTATTATTATACTAGACACATGCTTCCATAAAACATTCACTTTAAAATAACTCTACGTAACAACGTGTTCGTACTTTATAATAACACTACGTTGTCACGTCCTGACCTTAGAAAGCCTTGTTATTTCTCTATTTGGTTAGGTCACGGTGTGATTTGGGTGGGCATTCTAGATTTCTATTTCTTTGATGGCCAGGTATGGTTCCCAATCAGAGGCAGCTGTCTATCATTGTCTCTGATTGGAAATCATACTTAGGCAGCCTGTTTTCCACCTTAGTTTGTGGGATCTTGTTTTTGCCTGCAGAACTTTACGTTCGTTTGTATTTATTTATTTTTTGGTGTCATTTGAAAATAAAGTAAAATGTACGTCTACCACGCTGCACCTTGGTCTCCTTCTAACGACGGACGTAACAGAAGATCCTACCACCAAAGGACCGAGCAGCGTGGCCAGGAGGAGCAGGGATCCTGGGCCCGGAAGAAAAGTGAGTGGAGGATATATTAGACGGTAAAGGATCTTGGACGTGGGAGGAGATCCAGGCTGGAATAGATCGCCTTTGTTGGGAAAAGACGGAGGCAGCGAGGGAGGAACAATGACGAAACCAGGGTTCGCGACCTCAATGCAAGCACGAGAGGCACCCCCAAAATTATTTTTGGGTGGCACACGGGGGTGGTTGGCGGAGCCAGGTTGCAGACCAGAGCCAACTCCCCGCACTCACTTTAAGGAGCGTGTGACCCTTCAGGCACCATGCTTTGCGGTTACACGTACTGTGTCGCCGGTACGCATCCACAGCCTGGTGCGCTCTGTGCCAGCTCCCCGAATTAGCCATGCTAGAGTGGGCATCCAGCCATGACGGGTTGTGCCAGCTCTGCGCTCCAGACCTCCAGTGCGTCTCCACGGCCCAGTATATCCTGTGCCCGCTCCACACACCAGGCCTCCAGTCTGTCTCTCCAGCTCGGTGAGTCTTGTGCCAGCTCTACGCACCCGGCCTCCAGTGATGATCCAGGGCCCAAAGCATCCAGTGATGATCCATGGCACGAAGCCTCCAGTGATGATCCACGGCCCGGAGCCTCCAGCAGTGGTCCGCGGTCCAGAATCTCCAGCGATGGTCCGTAGTCCAGAGCCTCCAGTGACGGTCCGCAGTCCAGAGTCTCCGGCGACGGTCAGCAGTCCGGAGTCTCCGGCAACGGTCGGTCCACCGGAGCCTCTGGCAACGGTCCACGGGCCGGAGCCACCGGCGACGATCCACGGTCCGGAGCCTCCGGCGACGATCCACTGTCCGGTTCCACGGAAGTGGAGGGATCAGCAAGAGGAGCGGGAGCCGCCTCGGTGGTGGCTCCCGAAATGGAGCCGCCACCGAGGCTAGATGCCCACCCAGACCCTCCCTCATAGAGTGAGGTTTTGCGGCCGGAGTGACCTTAGAGAGCCTTTTTATTTATCTATTTGGTTAGGTCAGGGTGTAATTTGGGTGGGCATTCCAGTTTTCTATTTCTTTGTTGGCCAGCTATGGTTCCCAATCAGAGGCAGCTGTCTATTGTTGAATCATACTTAGGCAGCCTGTTTTCCACCTTAGTTTGTGGGATCTTGTTTTTGCATAGTTGCTGTGGAGCCTGCAGAACTTTACGTTCGTTTGTATTTATTTATTTTTTGGTGTCATTTGAAAATAAAGTAAAATGTACGTCTACCACGCTGCACCTTGGTCTCCTTCTAACGACGGACGTAACATACATAATAACGTTTTCAGTGTTTGTACTTCATAATAACTCTACATAATAACAATTTCAGTGTTAGTACTTTATAATAACTCTACGTAGTAAAGTTTTCACTGTTAGTACTTTATAATAACAATATTTAATAACGTTTTCAGTATTAATACTTTATAATAACTTTATGTAATAACGTCTTCAGTGTTAGTAGTCTAGGTATACTGCAACAGCTTTTCACTGTATGGTATGTCCATTTGAAGTGCTTGGAGGTAATTGAAGTGCTTGGAGGTAATACAGCAAAATACAATACATACTTCAGATATACAGAAGATGCTGTTATCGTGAAGACATCCTTGATGATTTAAATCATAGTTTGACGATTGTAAGGAACACACACCAGTGCTTGACATGAACTGTTTAAGCCACCTGTCCTTTGGACAATTAAAAAACAAAAGAATTCACCTTTATTTAACCAGGTAGGCCAGTTGAGAACAAATTCTCATTTACAACTGCGACCTGGCGGAGATAAAGCGACAAAGACAACAACACAGAGCTACACATAAACAAATGTACAGTCATTAACACAATAGAAAAATCTATATACGGTGTGTGCAAATGTAGAAGATTAGGGAGGTAAGGCAATAAATAGGCCATAGAAGTGAAATAATTACAATTTAGCATTAACACTGGAGTGATAGATGTGCAGATGATGATGTCCAAGTAGAGATACTGGGGTGCAACAGAGCAAGAGGATAAATAACAACATGGGGATGAGGTAGTTGGGTGTGCTATTTACAGATTGGCTGTGTACAGGTGCAGTGATCGGTAAGCTGCTCTGACAGTTGATACTTAAAGTTAGCGAGGGAGATATAAGACTCCAGCTTCAGTGATTTTTGCAATTCGTTCCAGTCATTGGCAGCAGAGAATTGGAAGGAAAGGCGGCCAAAGGAAGCGTTGGCTTTGGGGATGACCAGTGAACTATACCTGCTGGTGCACGTGCTATGGGTTGCTGTTGCTATGGTGACCAGTGAGCTGAGACAAGGCGGGGCTCTACCTAGCATAGACTTACAGATGACCTGGAGCCTGTGGGTTTGGCGACAACGAGAGCATACAGGTCGCAGTGGTGGGTGGTATATGGGGCTTTGGTGACAAAACGGATGGCACTGTGATAGACTACATCCAGTTTGCTGAGTAGAGTGTTGGAAGCTATTTTGTAAATGACCATTGCCGAAGTCAAGGATCGGTAGGATAATCAGTTTTATGAGGGTATATTTGGCAAGTAGAACAGATTTTTTTGACAATGTACAGTACCTTACAGTTTTGCCCAGTGGAGGAATTTGACAAATATAGTACAGATAAATTCATCAAATCAGAAAACTCAACTCCCATTCTCCTTTGAGATCCTTGTCTTCTCTTAATTACACATTCTACTCTGCTCTTACTCCCTCCCCTCTGTCTATCGATCGATTTCCCCTTTCTATTCATAAGACAAACCCCCCTTGAAGAAGCCAAGTATATACTTCAGAGGACTCAGGTTTATCAGTGGGTTTGAAAATATCAACACGCTCCTCAAGGAGCTCCTCAGAGACACTAGTTGATGAGTATAGCCTGTGGACCTGTGGATGTGTTGGGGGTTTCTCAGTACCCAGGAGCCTTAGCGCTGAGTGGAAGACTTAAACTACCGTATAGTGGTTTAAATCTGAGACGTGGGCTAGTGGCAATACGTGATCCTCAAGATCCACTGAAGCATGACAAGGACCGTAGTGACCATGCAGATTTTTTAAACTTACAAACCATACAAATAAAGGCATTTTAATTCATTATATGAAGAGTGCCTTGGTCCTCCTTCCTTGTCAATGACAAATGTACCCCTTTTTACCAAAGAGCACCTTCTGTCTCCCCTAAC
>NC_048585.1:17873607-17936107 GCF_013265735.2 Oncorhynchus mykiss
TGAATTCCCAAATCCATGCATACAACACAAGCCACTGTGATAACCTTCACCCTCCCAACTGTAGCACCTCGGGTAGTCAATTCTCTATCACAGTGGTTCCCAATCTTTTCATAGTTCCGTACCCCTTCAAACATTCAACCTCCAGCTGTACCCCCTCTAGCACCAGGGTCAGCGCACTCTCAAATGTTGTTTTTTGCCATCATTGTAAGCCTTCCACACACACACTATACAATACATTTATTGAACATGAGAATGAGTGTGAGTTTTTGTCACAACCCAGCTCGATGGGAAGTGACAAAGAGTTCTTATAGGACCAGGGCAAAAAAAATAATATGATAATCAATAATGTTGCTCTTTATTTAACTATCTTACATATAAAACCGTATTTGTTCATGTCACGACTTCCCCCGAAGTTGGCTCCCCTGCCTGTTTGGACGGTGCTCGGCGGTCATCGTCACCGGCCTACTAGAAGTTGGCTCCCCTGCCTGTTTGGACGGTGCTCGGCGGTCATCGTCACCGGCCTACTAGAAGTTGGCTCCCCTGCCTGTTTGGACGGTGCTCGGCGGTCATCGTCACCGGCCTACTAGAAGTTGGCTCCCCTGCCTGTTTGGACGGTGCTCGGCGGTCATCGTCACCGGCCTACTAGAAGTTGGCTCCCCTGCCTGTTTGGACGGTGCTCGGCGGTCATCGTCACCGGCCTACTAGAAGTTGGCTCCCCTGCCTGTTTGGACGGTGCTCGGCGGTCATCGTCACCGGCCTACTAGAAGTTGGCTCCCCTGCCTGTTCGGACGGTGCTCGGCGGTCATCGTCACCGGCCTACTAGAAGTTGGCTCCCCTGCCTGTTCGGACGGTGCTCGGCGGTCATCGTCACCGGCCTACTAGAAGTTGGCTCCCCTGCCTGTTCGGACGGTGCTCGGCGGTCATCGTCACCGGCCTACTAGAAGTTGGCTCCCCTGCCTGTTCGGACGGTGCTCGGCGGTCATCGTCACCGGCCTACTAGAAGTTGGCTCCCCTGCCTGTTCGGACGGTGCTCGGCGGTCATCGTCACCGGCCTACTAGAAGTTGGCTCCCCTGCCTGTTCGGGCGGTGCTCGGCGGTCATCGTCACCGGCCTACTAGAAGTTGGCTCCCCTGCCTGTTCGGGCGGTGCTCGGCGGTCATCGTCACCGGCCTACTAGAAGTTGGCTCCCCTGCCTGTTTGGGCGGTGCTCGGCGGTCATCGTCACCGGCCTACTAGAAGTTGGCTCCTCTGCCTGTTTGGACGGTGCTCGGCGGTCATCGTCACCGGCCTACTAGAAGTTGGCTCCCCTGCCTGTTTGGACGGTGCTCGGCGGTCATCGTCACCGGCCTACTAGAAGTTGGCTCCCCTGCCTGTTTGGACGGTGCTCGGCGGTCATCGTCACCGGCCTACTAGAAGTTGGCTCCCCTGCCTGTTTGGACGGTGCTCGGCGGTCATCGTCACCGGCCTACTAGAAGTTGGCTCCCCTGCCTGTTTGGACGGTGCTCGGCGGTCATCGTCACCGGCCTACTAGAAGTTGGCTCCCCTGCCTGTTTGGACGGTGCTCGGCGGTCATCGTCACCGGCCTACTAGAAGTTGGCTCCCCTGCCTGTTTGGACGGTGCTCGGCGGTCATCGTCACAGGCCCAATACTAGAAGTTGGCTCCCCTGCCTGTTTGGACGGTGCTCGGCGGTCATCGTCACCGGCCTACTAGAAGTTGGCTCCCCTGCCTGTTTGGACGGTGCTTGGCGGTCATCGTCACCGGCCTACTAGAAGTTGGCTCCCCTGCCTGTTTGGACGGTGCTCGGCGGTCATCGTCATCGGCCTACTAGCCGCCACGATCCCTTTTTCGGTTGTCTGTTTGTTTTGTCTTATTAGTTTTACCTGTGTCTTGTTGTATGTGCTTAATGAGCTTCCTTATTTAAAGTGCGTGTACCAGCCCTTGTTTTGTGCGGGATTGTCTTTGTGTTACGTGTGTGCGTTTAGGTAGAGGTGTATAATATTTTCTGGACTTGGCACCCTGTGTTTTGGGTAGTCACATTTACTGTCCGCGCCCTGTGTTGTTGGGCTTGTCATTTTTGTGCCATATTAAAAGAGCACTTTTTCCTAGTGGAGCTCTCTGTGCCTGATTCCTTCCTCACCCACCTAGTCCCGCGTAACAGCTCATCGAAAATTGTGAATAACTCACCACAGGTTAATGAGAAGGGTGTGCTTGAAAGGATGCACATAACTCTGCAATGTTGGGTTGTATTGGAGAGAGTCTCCGTCTTAAATCATTTCCCACACACAGTCTGTGCCTTCATGCTAGTGAGGGCCGGGAATCCACTCTCACATAGGTATGTGGTTGCAAAGGGCGTCAGTGTCTTAACAGTATGATTTGCCTAGGCAGGATGCTCTGAACACAACCCAATCCAGAAATCTGGCAGTGGCTTCTGATTAAATTACATTTTCACAGAACCGCTTGTTGCAATTTCGATGAGGCTCTCTTGTTCAGATATCGGTAAGTGGACTGGAGGCAGGGCATGAAAGGGATAACGAATCCAGTTGTTTTTGTCATCCATTTCGGGAAAGTACATACGTAATTGTGCACCCAACTCACTCAGGTGCTTCACTATATCACATTTGACATTGTCCATAAGCTTGAGTTCATTTGCACACAAAAAAATCATACAATTATGAAAAGACCTGTGTGTTGTCCTTGTTAATGTAGACAGAGAAGGGCTCCAACTTTTTAATCATAGACTCAATTTTGTCCAGCACATTGAATATAGTTGCAGAGAGTCCCTGTAATCCTAGATTCAGACCATTCAGGCGAGAAAAAACATTACCCAGATATGCCAGTCGTGTGAGAAACTCGTCATCATGCAAGCAGTCAGACAAGTGAAAATGATGGTCAGTAAATTAAACTTTAAGCTCGTCTCACAATTAAAAAAACAGGTCAATACTTTGCCCCTTGATAATCAGCGCACTTCTGTATGTTGTAAAAGCGTTACATGGTCGCTGCCCTTATCATTGCATAGTGCAGAAAATACACAAGAGTTCAGGGGTCTTGCTTTAACAAAGTTAACCAATTTCACTGTAGTGTCCAAAACGTCTTTCAAGCTATCAGGCATTCCTTTGGCAGCAAGAGCCTCTCGGTGGACGCTGCAGTGTACCCAAGTGGCGTTGGGAGCAACTGCTTGCACGCGCGTTACCACTCCACTATGTCTCCCTGTCATGGCTCAATCAATACAGATACCAACACATCTTGACCATTTGGTGTCACAAAGCTGTCCAGGACTTTAAAAATATCCTCTCCTGTTGTTCTGGTTTCCAGTGGTTTGCAGAAGAGGATGTCTGGCATGATGACTCCTTGCTGTCCCCAGTCCACCGGGCCGTGCTGCTGCTCCAGTTTCAACTGTTCTGCCTGCGGCTATGGAATCCTGACCTGTTCACCGGACGTGCTACCTGTCCCAGACCTATTATTTGACCATGTTGGTCATTTATGAACATTTGAACATCTTGGCCATGTTCTGTTATAATCTCCACCAGAAGAGGACTGGCCACCCCTCATAGCCTGGTTCCTCTCTAGGTTTCTTCCTAGTTTTTCCTAGCCAACGTGCTTCAACACCTGCATTGCTTGCTGTTTGGGGTTTTAGGCTGGGTTTCTGTACAGCACTTTGAGATATCAGCTGATGTACGAAGGGCTATATAAATACATTTGATTTGATTTGATTTTGATGTCTTTCTTAATTGACCCCACCCATAAACGTAATGGACATATACCAGGAGCTGTGCCAGGTCTGTTGACTCATCCAGATGTAACGCATAGAATTCACTGGCTTGTATGCAAAGCAGTAATTGTTTCAAAACATCTCCTGCCATGTCACTGATGCGTAGTGAAACAGTGTTGTTTGACATTGTCTGTATAGTTATTTTGGCCTTTTCCCCCCAGCATTGTCCCATCCATATCTGTGGCAGCAGGAAGAATTAAATCCTCCACAGTAGTATGGGGCTTGCCTGTCCCAGCCACTCGGTAGCTCACCATATTAGATGCTTCTAGCACCTTCTTATTAATAGCATGTTTCTTTAATACATGTCTTACTATTCGAAAGTTGTCTTAATTCTCGCTCAAAAAAACCCTGTGGCTTATTTTTTAATTGTCATGTTTTGTTTCTAAATGTCTGCGCAGGTGTGAAGGTTTCATCAAGTTGTGAGATAGTACTTTTGCACTTATAACACACTGTAGCTGAGGAAAGGCACTACTCCCAATATAAGTGAACCCCAAATCAATGTAGTTCTCATTATATTTGCGCCTCTTCGATGGTCCAACGTCCCTGTCTGTTGTTCGGTGCTTTCCCGAGTAATGGAATGAGCATCAGCTACGTTTCCCTACATACAGACCTAGTGGAATTCCCGTGAGAGAGTAACGGTTAATGTGATTGGATGTTAATTATGTGACTAGGCTACCTGTATTTGACATCGTGTTGATATTTTGCTGAACAATAGAATGTTGAATTTTCAAGCTGCACATCGTTTTAACAGTTATTTTGTGTCCACTGTTTTGTATTTCACTTGTTTTCTTTGGTGCAAATAAATAAAACCTAAAACCCCTCTCTCTCTCTCTCTGTCTGTCTTCCTTCTCCTTCTCTTTCTGCCCTTCTCTCTCTCTCTCTCTCTCTCTATCTCTCTCTCTGTCTTCCTTCTCCTTCTCTTTCTGCCCTTCTCTCTCTCTTCTTTTCCCTTCTCTCTCTGCCTCACATTTTCTTCTTCTCTATCGCTTTCTTACCTTCTGCCCTCTTTCCCACTCTCTCTTTCCCTCTCGTCTTCTCTCTCTCTCTCTCTTTCCCTCCCTTTCTCTCTTCTTTTTCTTTCCTTCTTTCTTTCTTTCTTTCTTTCTTTCTTTCTTTCTTTCTTTCTTTCTTTCTTTTTTTGTTATTTCTTTCTTTCTTTTGTTCTTTCTTTCCCTCTCTCTCCTTTTGGCTCCACTGGAGTGTGAGAGGGATAAAAGGAGGCCATTTGGGCTGTGAAAATCAATGGCACTTGAGCCCTGAATGATGGCGCTGCTACGTGAATGGTTTAACACCCCAGACGCCATGACACAAACTCATCTACACGACTTGAGCAAAGGGTGGAGGGAGAGAGGGATAGGGAGAAGTGGGAGTGAGGGAGAAAGTTACAGAAAGACAGATAGTAAGACACAGAGAGAGAGAGAGAGAGAGAGAGAGAGGCAGAGAGAGAGATACAGAGAGATACAGAGAGAGAAGGATGGGAGAGGATGGACAAAGTAACAGGAAGATGGATAGTAAGAGAGAGTGACAAAGGATGGAAAGACAGAATGATGAAAATATGGTGAGAGAAAGAGAGAGCAAATGGTGAGACAGAGAGCATTAGTTTCATGCCCACTCTCCATCATCTTTCAGCAAACTCCACATTGCAGTGCTATCAAGGAAAGTAGGCCAGTGCAGTCTATGGTCTGGAGCCCCTCAAAACTCAACTCTGGACCTCGAAGCCAATTCCATTGCATTATTTTCATTGTTCCCCTTTAATCAGGGACTGACTTAGACTAGGGACACCAGGCGGTGGAATTGATTATCAGATTGAACAGAAAACCAGCAGGCTCTGGACCTCGTAGGGTAAGAGTCTGGAGCCATCATCATTATGTCAGTTGACGAATTTTGGCCCCTTACAAAAAGACTTGCAGCCATTTCTCACACCTATTTCATACATCCATTTCCCTCCTTTCACTCCCTAAAGAAATCAAGCAAAAATCCATATCATTTGAGTCTTGCACATATTTTTTCAGGTAGACTGCTAGATGAGTAATATTCTGTCTGGGAATCTAGGGCGGTAGCTATAGGCGGATGAACTGTAGCTGATTGGTTATGCTCCCTGTTGCCAGCCTCTTGCTGATGTGAGTCTCTGATATAACTTGTATTTTCAATTCGCTGTATTAGTTTCATTTTAAAATGGAACAGGCCCGGCAGTTGGTCTGCCCGGTGACGGCCCAGGTTCTAGAGTCTTCTAATTAGGTGGTAATGAAGAAGGAGCCGTGTAGATCTCACTCTTTCACGCACCCAATCAATTTACCACAGTTATAAAAGTGTATTTTTTTCCATTGGAGCCAAAGACTGAGTGCTACACCAACTTGTTTAGGCTGAGAGAGTGACGGTGAGGGTGAGAGAGAGGGAGAGAGAGAGATGGTAACACATTGAGAAGAGAGCAAGAGAGAGTGAGTGAGGGTGAAAGATTGAGAAGACAGAGATGAGGAAAGATGGGGAGAGGGACAGAGAAAGAGAGAGAGAGATGGTAACACATTGAGAAGAGAGCAAGAGAGAGGGAGTGACGGTGAAAGATTGAGAAGAGAGAGATGAGGAAAGATGGGGAGAGGGACAGAGAGAGACGGTCAGAGAAAGAGAGAGAGAGAGCAAGAGAGAGAGTAAGAGAGAGAGAGAGAGAGACGGTGAGAAATTTAAATGAGACTAATGGATGGAGGAAGACAGAGGGAGAAATAGAGACCCATCATCATCCACTGCCCGTGTCAATGACAGATGTGTGTGTGTGTGTGTGTGTGTGTGTGTGTGTGTGTGTGTGTGTGTGTGTGTGTACGTGCATGAGTGTGTGTATGTGCATGAGTGTGTATGTACAGATGAATATGTGAGTGTGTCTTAACCCTGTGTGTGTGGCGGGCAGGGTGAAAAAACCAATAGCCTTTCCAATCTGTGCGTCTGTTATTAATATGGCGCTGGGCCGACTGAGCTAATTGCAATGTGCCAAGGATAACGAATGCAGGGGCTGCACAACATGTAAAGAGCTATGACATCTACATAACTAGAGTGAATGGACGCTGCCATGGCCCAGGGAGCGATAGAGATACATTGTAATTACGTTTGGGTTAGTAATGGGGTGCCGTGTTATCGGCTCAAGACGGATGCCTGCGAGGGACGGGGATAGAGCACTTTATCAGAGTGCCATTTTGTCTCGGCTGCCCCTCAGGTGGAGTTTTGCCCTCAGGCTGGTAGAGTAGGAGTAGACTAACACCTTACTGCTGTACATGTCTTTTCTCACCAGCACCCATTTAGTTGCAAGCTGCTTTTTTGAGGAAAGGTTTACTTTCAATGACTGTGATATGTGGTTGTCTTGGCTACCTTAGTTTAATACACTGAATGTGTATTGATCAAAACGTACACATTTAATGTACTGATGTTACCTTGGTAACTGAGCCATACAGTAATAATGGATAGTTGGCTCTGCAGCATCCAAACAAAGCTGAGATTAAATGTAGTTCTACCCTTAGTGTGTCCTTGATCCTTGGTGCACCAGACAACCTCTCGATCACACATGCAATTTCACCTCTGTGCCACGTGACGTAATTGATTGGCAAAGCAAATGGAGCCAAGAACGAGTCTGACGCTATCAGTCTCTCCTCCTCTCCTCCTCTCCCACTTTCTGTCACATTTAGGTAAGACCCAGATGCAAACAGTGTAGAAGTAACAAGAGTTTATTACAATCACAGGGGCAGGCAAACGTCAGGTCAAGGCAGGCAGGGGTCAATCATCCAGAAAGCATGTAAAGGGCCCAGAACAGTAGACAGTCTCAGGGTCAGGGCACTCAGAACGGTCAAAACCGGGAAGGACTAGAAAACAGGAGCAAGAAACAGAAAGGAGCAGCGAAACAAACGCTGATAGGTTCTACAAACTAAACAAACTGGCAACAGACAAACAGAGAACACAGGTATAAATACACAGGGGATAATGGGAAAGATGGGAGACACCAGGAGGGTGGTGGAGACAAGTACAAAGACAGGTGATACAGATCAGGGTGTGACACTTTCCTCTTCTCCCCATGTCCTTATCGAGTAATAGCCCTCTCCCTCCCTACTTAAGTAGTGTTTTGGGGTATCTGTACTTTACTATTTATATTTTTTACAACTTTTTTTACTACATTTCTAAAGAAAATAATGTACTTTTTACCCCTTCCGTTTTCCCTGACACCCAAAAGTACTCGATACATTTTGAATGCTTAGCAGGACAGGAAAATGGCCCAATTCACGCACTTATCAAGAGAACAACCCTGGTCATCCCTACTGCCTCAGATCTGGCGGACTCACTAACAATGTCTGGGTGTTGGAGTGTGCCCCTTGCTATACGTAAACAATTTACAGTAAGAAATTTGTGCCGCCTAGTTTGCTTAATATAAACTATTTGAAATGAATTATACTTTGACTTTTGATACTTAATTCAATTCAAAAACAAATACTTTTAGACTTTTACTCAAGTAGTATTTTACTGTGTGACTTTCACTTTCACTTAGTCATTTTTTATTAAGGTATATTTAACTTTTACTCAAGTATGACAATTGAGCACTTTTTCAGCGTGTCACTTACCTCTATTTCAGAGATCACAAGGGTCTGATGGAAACATACAATGGCAGAGGGTTGGAGGAGGAACTCCATCAACCATTCCCTCCATGAGGGTCAGGAGATCCTCTGAGTAACAAATGAGAAACAGGGCCCGTCGCCCAATGACAGCGTGCCTTAATGACCGGCTTAATATTTGGATCTACTGCTTAAGACGCCCCGAATCTCCAGCCAAGTATTTATTTGAATTAAGCTGTGGTTAAATGAATCAGAGAGGCTGGAGAGTGGAGTTGCTGCATGGGAGACTGGTTCATCTGTTTGTGGGTGGCGAGGGTATGTTCAGCTGCATTAAGCTACGGGTAAGTTCATTAAAGATGGCAAGATGGGCTGGAGAGTCGCCTTGATCAATGTAGATGAACGTTCTGCACCACTGAGCGCGGTGGACTAAAGTGAAGGAATTCAGACAAGACAGAGGAGAAGAGGAGGAAAAACTTGCCTGGACATGTCAGACTGAGAATTGAAGTTAGAGGTCAGTGACTACTAAAGTGATTGCTGTAACTACTGTACTGCTACTACTACTACTACTCTCACTACTCTCACTACACTCACTACTACTACTCTCACTACTACTACTACTACTACTCTCACTACTACTACTCTGACTACTACGACAACTACTACCACTACACCTACTACTCTGACTACTACTACAATGACTACCATTAATACTACTACCACTACTACTACTACTACTACTACTACTACTACATGCACTACTACTACTCTCACTAGTACTACTACAACTACTCTCACTAGTACTACTACAACTACTCTCACTAGTACTACTACAACTACTCTCACTGGTACTACTACAACTACTCTCACTAGTACTACTACTACTACTATTACTAATACTACTACTGCGACTACTACTACTCTCACTACTACTGCTACTACTACTTTAAATACTACCACTACTGCTACTACTACTACTACTACTTTCAACACTATTACCAATACTACTACTACTACCAATACTATTACTACTACTACAACTACTCGTACTACTACTACTATGACTACTACTTTCACTACTGCTGCTACTACTACTCTCACTACTACTGCTACTACTACTACAACTAGCAATACTACTACTACTATTACCAATACTACTACTACTACTACTACCAATAATATTACTACTACCAATACTACTACTACACCTACTCTCACAACTACTATAACTGCTACTACTACTAACACTACTACTCTCACTATTACTGCTACTACTACTACTTTCAATCCTACCAGTACTTCTACTACTACCACAAATACTACTACCACAAATACTACTACTACCACCACCACCACCACTACTACTGCTACTACTACTACTTTCAATCATATCCTACCACTACTACTACTACTACCACCACCACTACTACTACTACCACCACCACCACCACTACTACTACTACTTCTACTACTACTACTACTACTACTACTACCAATACTACTACTACTACGACTACTATTACTACCACTACTACTACTACCACTACCAATACTACTACTACTACTAGTACAACTACTACAGCTATGTTGGTGTTATAGTTTCATCAGTATGTGGAGGGAGCAGTTGCAACATTTCTGTAGACTGATCATTTCTTCACTCTACAGACATTTTGTTACATGAAAACTTAATTCAATTGGCTTACAAGTCAATCCTTTGTTTTTGATATAGGTATCGATTGGGGTAGCTCGAGTTTGGAACATTGTCGCCAAGTCTGCAGGGTATACAGCTGGACAATTGATCAGCACTATTACACAAACAACCACCTACTGTAGAACTACACACACACACACACACACACGCATGCACGCACGCACGCACGCACACACACACTCACACACACACACACTGCACCCTATGCCTCTCCATCATTCCTGGTGGTGAGGTGACAGCTACGGTACAGTGATGATCGGTAGAAAATAACTTAATTGACTTAATGGAGAGAAGCACACCTGTTTCTCCTCTCTCCCGAGGCGGTGTCGGCTCCCGAAATAAAAACCCCTTGGAGAGACAGAAACAAAGAGGAAAGAAAGAGATGTCTGAAAGAGTCTGTTGTTTCAGATCGCAAGCTGCACCGCCAGATTGAAATGTGTACTTGTTTGTGTGTGAGAGAGAGAAAGAGCACCATCCATTTACCTGATTTGTGGTGGAAAAACTCCCAAACAGATGCCGTCATATCATTCCAATGCATTTGTGCACTGACTGGCAAGGCTAAGGCTTGGCTGAGACTTGTAGCTCGTTCCGAGTTGACCCCCTTCCCCGATCATCATTCTGTCATCCTCCCCTCGTCAATCTGACGTTCTGTTTATGTGTCGGTGTTTGCTCGCTAGGTAAAAGTGCTTGTGGTTGCAGCATTGGGATGTTCAGATTAATATTCTCCCTGAAAACATATTTTCTTTCTTACTGACAGGAACGGTACAATTCCATGATGAGGAAAGCAATGGAGGCTGGTTTGTAAAGGGAAAATAAAGGGAAAATGGATTCAATGAACTTCAATGGTAGATGACGGATGACAGATTCAAACACGTTCTTCTCTGTTGAATGACTTCAGTGTTGCTTGTTGGCGTTGAACCAATGAAAATAACTTCAATAACTTCAATCAACTCAAAGTGGAAGATGCCAGAATTCGAGATTCAGACCTGCTCTTTCTGCTGAATGAATTCAGAATTGCTTATTGGACCAAATGTAGAGTGTGGACATATTTTGTGATGCATTTCTTATTATATTAGTCATTGATACAACCGAGGTGATTGACTCTCTGGAAAAAATACCACAAGCAGCAAACCAAAACATCTGCTAATATTCAATTCCCTCTAGTAGAGCGTATCCTGACCCGATGGAAGAAAAAGGAACGCATCATGTTCTATTGAATGTCATTATGCCTCTTAGCCAAATCTAATTCTGTCCAAAGGTTAACTGCGGTTACAAATTGAATGTAATTGCCCAGAATACAAATTACGTCTATTGTTTGTACCAATGTGTAAAAGATGAAGAAAACACCCTTTGGGGTGTAAAGGAAAAATGTTAATGGGAAAATAATACCCTGACATTTTCTTTTAAAAGATGCAGGGTGACCAATGATATATAAACCCTGGATTGCCGGCACTATGTTGGCCATGGAGAGGGCTTGAAGCCACCGGTCGGCCTTATTGGCACTACTCAGATGAGAAGTCATCCATAGAAATGAATGGAATTGTACAATATTTCATTTAAGGACAAAATTGCATCTATTTAGAAAAAAACTGTGGTGGGGGGGGGGGGGGGGGTCGGAACAGTAGTACTTTCAAATAATTTGACTTTAAGTTTCCATTTTTTTCCGCTCATATAATATTATTTAAAATTATGCATTAAGGTGTCTGTAATATAATAAACATGGCAAAGACAGATGTAGACAGTAGTAAATACATTTCTATACCTTCCAAAATATTTTTTGCAATGGTGGGGGGAGTGCCAAGATGGAGTCATAGTGGCATCAAAACAGCACCTCCTGCCAGTGATCCATAGCATATATAAATCGTTGAGGGCAGCGCTACTGTCCGGGGAATTATATGATTGTTAGAGCTTTAAAGGAAGGACTAAAGTGATGGTTTTACTTGGGGAAAATAGTAGGAAGGGGAAAGTGTAATTATCATGATGAGAACTGAGTGGGAGGTTTTTGCTGCTTTATAATGATCTCTTAAAGGCACGATGTTAAACTTTCTACAGCTACGGTATCTCTGAGAAAGAAAGAAATTCCAGAGTCATACTCTGGGGTAGTTGAGATCCCAACTGGTGAATACTACAGGAGATGGGACCTGGAGACCTGGAGACAACTGGTGAATACTACAGGAGATGGGACCTGGAGACCTGCAGTCAACTGATGAATACTACAGGAGATTGGACCTGGAGACCTGCAACCAACTGATGAATACTACAGGAGATGGGACCTGGAGACCTGCAGTCAAATGGTGAATACTACAGTAGATGGGACCTGGAGACCTGGAGACAACTGGTGAATACTACAGGAGACGGGACCTGGAGACCTGGAGACAACTGGTGAATACTACAGGAGATGGGACCTGGAGACCTGGAGACAACTGGTGAATACTACAGGAGATGGGACCTGGAGACCTGGAGACAACTGGTGAATACTACAGGAGATGGGACCTGTAGACCTGGAGACAACTGGTAAATACTACAGGAGATGGGACCTGTAGACCTGGAGACAAGTGGTGAATACTACAGGAGATGGGACCTGGAGACCTGCAGTCAACTGGTGAATACTACAGGAGATGGGACCTGGAGACCTGGAGACAACTGGTGAATACTACAGGATATGGGACCTGGAGACCTGGAGACAACTGGTGAATACTACAGGAGATGGGACCTGGAGACATCTGATGAATACTACAGGAGATGGTAGTATTAGCTAAATCCTCTAGCTCCACAAGGAAATAGGGTGCAGGCCAGGCAGCAGGCTGTTAGCCAGCCTGCCAGCTTAAATGTAGTCTACCACTAGCACAGTCAGTGTAGTCAGTTCAGCTATCCCCATTGAGACCGTGTCTGTGCCTCGACCTAGGTTGGGGAAAACTAAACATGGCGGTGTTCGCCTTAGCAATTTCACTAGGATAAAGACCTCCTCCATTCCTGCAATTTTTGAAAGAGATCGTGATACCTCACATCTCAAAATAGGGCTACTTAATGTTAGAACCCTTACTTCCAAGGCAGTTATAGTAATTTAACTAATCACTGATCATAATCTTGATGTGATTGGCCTGACTGAAACATGGCTTAAGCCTGATGAATTTACTGTGTTAAATGAGGCTTCACCTCCTGGTTACACTAGTGACCATATCCCCTGTGCATCCCACAAAGACGGAGGAGTTGCTAACATTTACGATAGCAACTTTCAATTTACCAAAGAAAAACAATGACATTTTCGTCTTTTGAGCTTCTAGTCATGAAATCTATGCAGCCTACTCAATCACTTTTTATAGCTACTGTTTACAGGCCTCCTGGGCCATATACAGCGTTCCTCATTGAGTTCCCTGAATTCCTATCGGACCTTGTAGTCATAGCAGATAATGTACACATTTTTGGTGACTTTAATATTCACATGGAAAAGTCCACAGACACACTCCAAAAGGCTTTTGGAGCCATCATCGACTCAGTGGGTTTTGTCCAACATGTCTCTGGACCTACTCACTGTCACAGTCATACTCTGGACCTAGTTTTGTCCCATTGAATAAATGTTGTGGATCTTAATGTTTTTCCTCATAATCCTGGACTATCGGACCATCTTTTTATTACGTTTGCAATTGCAACAAATAATCTCCTCAGACCCCAACCAAGGAGCATCAAAAGTCATTCTATAAATTCCCAGACAACACAATGATTCCTTGATGCCCTTCCAGACTCCCTCTGCCTACCCAAGGACGTCAGAGGACAAAAATCAGTTAACCATCTAACTGAGGAACTCAATTTAACCTTGTGCAATACCCTAGATGCAGTTGCACCCCTAAAAACTATAAAAATGTGTCATAAGAAACTAGCTCCCTGGTATACAGAAAATACCCGAGCTCTGAAGCAAGCTTCCAGAAAATTGGAACAGAAATAGAGCCACACCAAACTGGAAGTCTTCTGACTAGCTTGGAAAGACAGTACTGTGCAGTATCGACGAGCCCTCACTGCTGCTCGATCATCCTATTTTTACAACTTAATTTAGGAAAATAAGAACAATCCGAAATGTGTTTTTGATACTGTCGCAAAAGCTAACTAAAAAGCAGCATTACCCAAGTGAGGATCGCTTTCACTTCTGAAGTAATAAATTCATGAACTTCTTTGAGGAAAAGATCATGATTATTAGAAAGCAAATTACGGACTCCTCTTTAAATCTGCGTATTCCTTCAAAGCTCAGTTGTCCTGAGTCTGCACAACTCTGCCAGGACCTAGGATCAAGAGAGACACTCAAGTGTTTAAGTCCTTTTTCTCTTGACACAATGATGAAAATAATCATGGTCTCTTAACCTTCAAGCTGCATACTGGACCCTATTCCATCTAAACTACTGAAAGAGCTGCTTTCTGTGCTTGGCCCTCCTATGTTGAACATAATAAATGGCTCTCTATCCACCGGATGTGTACCAAACTCACAAAAGTGGCAGTAATGAAGCCCCTCTTGAAAAAGCCAAACCTTGACCCAGAAAATATTTAAAAAACTATCGGCCTATATCAAATCTTCCATTCCTCTCAAAATTTTGGGAAAAAGCTGTTGCGCAGCAACTCACTGCCTTCCTGAAGACAAATGTATACAAAATGCTTCAGTCTCGTTTTAGACCCCATCATAGCACTGAGACTGCAATTGTGAAGGTGGTAAATTACCTTTTAATGGCATCAGACCTAGGCTCTGCATCTGTCCTCGTGCTCCTAGACCTTAGTGCTGCTTTTGATACCATCCTTTTGGAGAGATTGGAAACCCAAATTGGTCTACACGGACAAGTTCTGGCCTGGTTTAGATCTTATCTGTCGGAAAGATATCAGTTTGTCTCTGTGAATGGTTTGTCCTCTGAAAAATCAACTGTAAATTTCAGTGTTCCTCAAGGTTCCGTTTTAGGACCACTATTGTTTTCACAATATATTTTACCTCTTGGGGATGTAATTTGAAAACATAATGTTAACTTTCACTGCTATGCGGATGACACACAGCTGTACATTTCAATGAAACATGGTGAATACGCAAAATTGCCCTAGCTAAAAGCCATTGTTTCAGACATAAGGAAGTGGATGGCTGCAAATGTTCTATTTTTAAACTAAGACAAAACAGAGATGTTTGTTCTAGGTCCCAAGAAACAAAGAGATCTTCTGTTGAATCTGACAATTAATCTTGATGGTTGTACAGTCGTCTCAAATAAAACTGTGAGGGACCTCGGAGTTACTCTGGACCCTGATCTCTCTTTTGACGAACATATCCAGACTGTTTCAAGGACAGCTTTTTCCATATACATAACATTGCAAAAATCTAAAACTTTTTGCCCAAAAATGATGCAGAAAAATTTACCCATGCTTTTGTTACTTCTAGGTTAGACTACTGCAATGCTCTACTTTCCGGCTACCCGGATAAAGCACTAAATAAACTTCAGTTAGTGCTAAATATGGCTGCTAGAATCCTGACTAGAACCAAAGAATTTGATCATATTACTCCAGTGCTAGCCTCCCTACACTGGCTTCCTGATAAAGCAAGGGCTGATTTCAAGGTTTTACTGCTAACCTACAAAGCATTACATGGGCTTGCTCCTACCTATCTTTCGGATTTTACCTGCCGTACATACCTACACGTACGCTACGGTCACAAGACGCAGGCCTCCTAATTGTCCCTAGAATTTCTAAGCAAACAGCTGGAGGAAGGGCTTTCTCCTATAGAGTTCCATTTTTATGGAATGGTGTGCCCACCCATGTGAGAGACACAGACTTGGTATAACCTTTAAGTCTTAACTGATCTCTTCAGTGGGTCATATGATTGAGTGTAGTCTGGCCCAGGATTGTGAAGATGAACGGAAAGGCTCTGGAGCAACGAACCGCCCTTGCCCTCTCTGCCTGGCCGGTTCCCCTCTTTCCACTGGGATTCTCTGCCTCTAACCCTATTACAGGGGCTGAGTCACTGGCTTACTAGTGCTCTGTCATGCCGTCCCTAGGAGGGGTGCGTCACTTGAGTGGGTTGAGTCACTGACGTGGTCTTCCTGTCTGGGTTGCCGCCCCCCCTTGGGTTGTGCGTGGCGGAGATATTTGTGGGCTATACTCGGCCTTGTCTCAGGATGGTAAGTTGGTGGTTGAAGATATCCCTCTAGTGGTGTGGAGGCTGTGCTTTGGCAAAGTGGGTGGGGTTATATCCTTCCTGTTTGGCCCTGTCCGGGGGTATCATCGGATGGGGCCACAGTGTCTCCTGACCCCTCATGTCTCAGCCTCCAGAATTTATGCTGCAGTAGTTTATGTGTCGGGGGGCTAGGGTCAGTTTGTTATATCTGGAGTACTTCCCCTGTCTTATCCGGTGTCCTGTGTGAATTTAAGTATGCTCTCTTTAATTGTCTCTTTCTCTCTTTCTTTCTCTCTCTCGGAGGACCTGAGCCCTATGACCATGCCTCAGGACTACCTGGCATGATAACTCCTTGCTGTCCCCAGTCCACCTGGCCGTGCTGCTGCTCCAGTTTCAACTGTTCAGCCTGCGGCTACGGAATCCTGACTTGTTCACCGGACGTGGTACCTGTAGCAGACCTGCTGTTTTCAACTCTCTAGAGACAGCAGGAGTGGTAGAGATACTCCTAATGATTGGCTATGAAAAGCCACCTGACATATACTCCTGGGGTGCTGACTTGCTGCACCATCGACAACTACTGTGATTATTATTATTTGACCATGCTGGTCATTTATGAACATTTGAACATCTTGGCCATGTTCTGCTATAATCTCCACCCGGCACAGCCAGAAGAGGACTGGCCACCCCTCATAGCCTGGTTCCTCTCTAGGGTTCTTCCTAGGTTTTGGCCTTTCTAGGGAGTTTTTCCTAGCCACCGTGCTTCTACACCTGCATTGCTTGCTGTTTGGGGTTTTAGGCTGGGGTTCTGTACAGCACTTTGAGATATCAGCTGATGTAGGAAGGGCTATAAAATTACATTTGATTTGATTTGACCTGGAGACCTGCAGCCAACTGGTGGTTTGGGGAGAGCAATGAGTAAACACGCAAGGGCACGTGCACAAAAGCGTGACTCGTTGTGTGATAGTTTCTGTGTGTGCTGGCCTGCATGCTGAATCCCGTCTCCCCACTTCGTTCTCCATGCATCTTCTCATGGAATAAACTCCATAAATCACCAGAATAACACATCTAATAGGGGTTTTCCAGGTTTCAATACATTGTCTGTCAGCATAGTTTTCGGGGGCGGCGGCAGTGGTCAGCTACAGTGGCCAGTGTAAATTAATACTGTTCGCTGCCGCCATATCTCAGGGTTTTGTTGTCTGTCAAGGACTGGACGCAATTATGCCAGAGAGCCAATTAGCTAGCTCTCAGCTTGACTCGACTCTGCCAGTATAACTATGTTCTTACATTTTGATTACAGTCATGAATAGCCAGTCTCCGGGCCAAGAGGTTTAGGGAACTCATTACCAGCGGAACACTGCCCTGCATAACTCACAGAGTCAACCCTGCCATGTGACAACATCTACGACAGCTAGCTAGCCCAAGCGGGGGCGAAGCGGGAGCCCCAATTTCGTTCTGTGACGGCGCCATCCTTTGGCGTAGTTGTCCTTCTGTGAAGGTTGTTGGGACTTAAGGAAGGCAAAGGAAGAGACCACCCACCGCCGCAGTAATCATAGAGAACTGAACCCCCAGACTCTCACCTCAGAGAGAGAGACTTTAGGAAAAGAACAGAGGAGAGAGAAGAGAGGATAGCGGAGTGGGGACGGGACAGGTAGACAGATGCAGACTGAGTGGGAAGAAAAAGAGGACAGGAGAGGATGGGGGAATGGTACTCGTGAAAGATGGAGCGAGAGTGGGTCGGGGGAGATCAACATGGATTGAGAGTCCAACGTTGATCCAACCCAAGGACAGTCAGACAAAGAGGGAGATATTTGGAGGGAAAGGCAGATATAGAGGTAGAGACATTGCCAGACAGACAGCGTGAGTGAGAGATTAATGATCTTGGAAAGACAGAGAGAGTCAGACAGACGGAGTGAGAGAGACGCAGAGAGAGAGAGAGAGATTTTGTATTGTTTATTTCACTTTTGTTTATTATCTATTTCACTTGCTTTGGCAATGTAAACACATGTTTCCCATGCCAATAAAGCCCCTTAAATTTAAATTGAATTGAATTGAGAGAGGGCGAGAGAGATAGAGAAAGGGGGGGAGTCATTGTAGATCACAAAGGGGAAGGTCAGAGAAATGCAGGTAGATGTTGGGAGCCATCCCAGTAGGCTTTTGTCACCTCACAATCTGTGGTCACTCCCGCCCCACCTTCCGACTCCCACCACCACCAAGAGAGATGATAATATCCAGCAAACAAACAAATAAACAAAGACGATACCAAAAGCTAGAGGTGGAAGATTGACATGATCAGTTGGATATGTACACCACCAAACACAGTCAAGGACGTAGACACACACACACACACACACACACACACACACACACACACACACACACACACACAGTCCAGCTAGTTATGGTAGGCACAACCCAACATACTGACACATCAGTCTACCATGTTCTTCCAACATCAGTCCAACTTCCAACCAACGTCAGCGTACTGAGTCAGACCAACGTTGATCTAACCCAAGACCAGTACAGCTGTCAGTTTACCAAGTCAGTCCAACGTTGATCCAACCCAAGGACAGTCCAGGGGTCAGTGTACTGAGACAGTCCAACGTCGATTCAACCCAAGGACAGTCTAGGGGTGAGTGTACTGAGACAGTCCGACGTTGTTCCAACCCAAGGACAGTCCAGGGGTCAGTGTACTGAGACAGTCCAACGTTGATCCAACCCAAGGACAGTCCAGGGGTCAGTGTTACTCTACCCAGGCCCTGTGTCTCTCCTGGCAGAGAGAGAGACCGGAGCGGTGCTAAGATACGACTGGCGCCTGTTAATAAATGTCTGCAGAGACATGGACCTCCCCCCCCCCTCCACTTCGACCCTGAGCAGATGATGGCCTGTTCGGCCTGGTGGTCCACAACGAGCCCGCCGGGGGCCTGCAGCCAATGGTAAGCGATGGCCGGGCCAAACCGCTCCCGCCACAGAGGCCCCCCCGGCTGGCACAAGTGCAGACAAATGCCATTATCGGGGAGGAGGAGGAGGAGGAGGAGGGGGATGATGGCTGGGCAAAGCAAAATTGATGGAGCTCTGCGCCGCCATTTCTCGGTTCGTTGAGCAAATATGAGAATAAATATGGGCCTTTGTTAACTCATGCCTCTCATTCATTTAACAAACGTGGGCGTCGCTTAACGGCCGGACGCTACGGGTTGACACTCGCCGTCTGTTGCCCGTTTCTGTCATTAGTCGTCTTTCTTCTTCTTCGTTCTTTCTTCTATTTTATTCTACAGGGAACAAGAGGACAGAGATGCTTATCACACGCTCTCGTTCATACCTCGGATATCTCGCATGTCGCTAAGCTCTGAAAAGTCAATTGTTTGTTTGTTGTTTATGCGAAGAGTTGGAAGATTATCTGTGTGTGTACGCGCCAAGCTAGAGACATGACCAGCTGCAAAGTGATCCCCGGAGGTATTATATTGTTTTGGCGCCCGGTTTTTCAACAAAAAAATTGTGTTGATTGTTCTGGCGATGCCAGGAAATTGAGCCGTTGCTGCGGAAATGAAGGGCCTTGGACAAAAAAAAAACAGTGAGGAGAGAAAGGCTTGAAATGTTACTTTTGAGTTGGTCCGACGCCAGCCGGCCAGTATGACGCATCATGGAAAGGGTTCCTAGCCTTATCTCGGATTGACCGGTTTCACAAAGGTCCTCTTTTCGTTCGTTTGTGAAACGATTCCCATAACTCTCATCCCAATCTACCATGTGGACTAATAATGTGAGAAGCACTCCTGCAGCTCTCTATCCATACCGCATATCATCCATTTCTAATGGGGCTCTAAGTTCAGGGAATCTTTTCATCCATGCATGGTCTATTTGGAATATTCTCCATAGTAAATACCGGTTCACTATCAATCTCACTCAATCTCACTCACAGCCATATCCTGGACATACAGTATTCTTAAGGCTGACTTTCTCGAGGGCATTTAGGCACACTCAAACTTTTGGTGTAAAATATGCATTCATGTAGAGTGAATAATGCATTGATGTGCTCATTCCTATCAAGTTTGGACTTGGCTCTTAAACTTCATTAGAGTAGAGTTGGAGAGCCTTGAGGCCTGTTTCTATCCGTTCATCTCTCTTTCAGTCTATCTCTCTGTCTCCCTCTCACTACCCTCTTCCTCTGTATTCTGAAACCGTTGGAATCTGCATGAACTTTGACTAATGTTAATCACTGGCTCTATACATGATGGATATTACCATTCTCTTGTTGATAACTGGCTCTATACATGATGGACATTACCATTCTCTTGTTGATAACTGGCTCTATATATGATGGACATTACCATTCTCTTGTTGATAACTAGCTCTATACATGATGGACATTACCATTCTCTTGTTTATATCTAGCTCTATACACAAATACAACAGGTACCTTACCATGAAATGCTTACTTGCAAGCCCTTATACAAACAATGCAGAGTAAGAAAATATTTGCTAAATTAATAAAAAAGTAACACAAATAACAATAACGAGGCTATATACAGGAGGTACCAAGTCAATGTGCGGGGGTACAAGTTAGTCGATGTAATTGAGGTAATATGTAGGCAGGGGTAAAGTGACTATGCATAGATAATAAAAAGTGAGTAGCAGCAGTATAAAAAGAGGGGGTCAATGCAAATAGTCTAGTCTATGCAAAAATGTGTTTTCATGATATCTGTTCTGCCATTGTAGGCTCTGCCCTACACAAAGTGCTCTCTTTCACCTGGGGCTGTATGGAGAAATGGCCCAGGAACACAGGGAAGACACAAACGGTAATGGTTAAGGGACAGTACACACTTCCCCACTCTGAGGGGCCAAAATGTATCTCTCTCTCTCCAAAAGTAAGCAAATAATTAGTTATAGAAATGTGTGTTAAAATGGCACTATTGCATCCATGTCTGGTGTCTATCTAAAACGTCCTCTGAGGAGAACGTTGATGCCATCTATGTGGATGCATGATCTCTGTGGTTACTTCTAGTTCAGTACGAATTCTGATGACACTAAACGCAATTGTCCTCTCAGGAACGCGGTCTTTATGGTAACCAGCCCACCCCCTCGGGTCATCACACCTAGTAGGCATTTTTTGTCCATACTTAGCTTTGTAACTCTGGGCTTTTCATGCATAGATTCTGAATGCCTTTTAATGCTTGTTAATGATTTGTAATGCAAGCTTTATGGCTTGTATGTGAATCCATTCACTTTACAAAGTTATTAAATAATACTTGCTTTGATCTTTGTTTCTTATGACCATTCCTTGATCTTAGTCAGAAAAACGCATTACACTCGACTGCACATGATTTTACTATAATATAAAATGGAGCCAGATAGTCAGGTTTATCACTACACTGTGATTAGAGTTCTACAGCACAGCTGACTGCTGCTCTCTGCGACGTTATCGCGTTGGCCAAATGTTATAAAGTAGCGAGGCACAGTGCCAGCTGTCAGAGTCTGATACATACTGATTTCTGGGAATAGTCCCATAACTATGGTGCCATACAACTTCCTCAACAAGCTGGCAAACTAGCTACAGTATGGCCATTCAAACACTAGGCTGCTAGCTGGAGCAAGTTTGCTGAGCTGATAGAGCACCGGTTTGCCATAGTAGCCAGTGCATCATAGCTACCGAGAGCGAAGTGATTTTCACAATTAGGATCTACTGTTAGGCGGATGAGCAAAATCTCTTTCAGAGATGAGTTCCACGTCCTTCAAGACAGATCGGTTGAGGGATGAGCATAGCGTAGGAGTGATACCATCTGACGTGAGACAATGGCTCTATATACGCGATGGATATCATCAGTCTCTCACACTGCACTATTCTCTCTTAGTCTGGCCACAGAGAGACCTCAAACTCTGCACATCTATATCCTTCTCACCTTCATTACATATTCCTGTTCATTAAGCCTCTTACACAGTGGCTAGGTTCCCTCTCTCTCATACTCCCTTTATCTCTCTCTCTTTCCCTCACTCCATCCATTTCACCTTAACTACATCCTTCATTGGGACTTTGGCTTTAGGCTCTCTCTCTCTCTCTCTCTCTCTCTCTCTCATAAAGTCCCCAGGCTCAGTCAAGGCATCATCCTTAGCCCTCAGTGTGTTGGAGAGGCGGCTTGTTATTGTGTTACGAGACGACGGGATGCCACAGCAAGATCTTCACCCTGCCACCTCAGCGCTCATTAGCCAGTAGCCGAGTGGCTCCTCCAGGAACTGTTGATGACGCGGCTGCCGGCCGGCTGGCTGGTTTAGACAGTACCATTAGTACCGACGCCACATTGGACACTGCTGGTAATGACCTAGCTTTTGACTGTGGTCTTGTAATTCCTGGCACCTGTAAACTCAGTTTCTGAATGCGGACAGGAAAATAAAGTCATAATAATCCGAGTATTTCACATAATGAGCATCCAAACCACCTGAAACGTTCTGGATGACTGACAATAGCAATTAGCTGGCACGGGTCATATAATGGGATTAATGCATTATCAAATAATTACACACCCCAATGATATTTTTCATTTATTTATACGTTTCAGTGTCTATTTTCTCTCTTGAAGGACATTAAACGGTGGGAGAGCAATTTGTCAGAAATCATCACTGTCAGATATAGGAATAATATTTATGCTGTCAAATTAGCAATTATATTTGCTGATGCACTTTTGCTGGCACAATAATTTAATCGATTCAACTCATATTCGGGGCCTTTATGACTGAGTGTCTGAACAGGTGGCAAATATACTTTCTGGGACTGATTTATGAATGTCCTGGGATTTTTCGTGAGTGTCTGCGTTTTTGTGGTTGGAGTTTGGAGGAAAGAGGACACACAAACACACACACATGCACATACATACACATGCACACACACACACACACACAGGCAGCAGAGGGATGAGCGATGACTACCAGTCGAGGGTGAGAGGGAGTGATTGGAGAGGGCTGTTGTTTTTATCAGACAGTTCTCCCCTGGGGCCATCGTTGTGGGAATGACGTCCGCCTTCCCAGGTGATGTACCATGGTCTGTCTGGACCCCCACCGTTACAAACCGGCAGGGCCGATCGCCCTTCTGATTGGTAGATGCGTGGGCAGGAAGCACTCTGGGTAAATTGAGGCCCAGTCCACCCTGTCCTTTACTTTCTGTCTTGTCAAGGTCTCTCTATCTCTCACTGCCTTTATCTCTCTCTCTCTCTCTCCCTCTGACTGTCTCTCTATCTCTGTCTCTCTCTCTGTCTCTGTCTCCCTCTCTCTCCTTCTGACTCTCTCTCTGTCTCCCTATTTCTCCCTCTCTCTCTCTGTCTCCCTCTCTCTCTCCTGCCTGCTCAGGTATAGGAGTGAGTCGTCTCGGGTCGCTGGAGCTGATCGTTACTTGCTGTGCGCCACACCGTGGGGAGCCCTCCTCCCCAGAGGGAGACAGACGGATGGAGGAAGAGACGGATGAGTAGAGAGAGGAGAGGAATAGAGGAGCAAAGAGAAGTAGCCTGTCTTTAAACCCCTGCACTAAGAGTACTCTAAACCTATAGCCTCAAATAAGTGGAGATTCAGACTGCTCAGACTTCTTTTCAACGGTCTTTTCATGGTCCTCAAAAACTAAGAGACTAAGCTATGAGCCTGGCCCAGGCCCAAGGCCCAGGAAGCCAAAAAGCCTGGGCATTGCCCCAGCCCGGTTTCCTGCCAGAGGCCCCTTACTCTCTGGCAGCGGCTCAAGCTGCGCCCCCCCCTCTCCCCCAACTCCCTCTCCGGATTTAGAGGTTATCAGCATCCATCAGTCTCTCCAAAGCCCATGGCTGAAGAGGGAGAAAGAAGACCCTAGCCGTAGGTGTGAGCGTGGACGATAAGAGAAGTGGGCGATGAGAAAATGACAGAGAGAGGGACAGTGGCCAGGGTGGAGAGATATGGGGGTCCGTGGCGGCCTTAGACTGACCTTTAGCCGAAATGCGCTACACAGAAACAAAAGGCTCCGATCCCATGGCTAAACAAAATAACTAATCTTCCTGCCCAGCAAGCCTCTGTGAAAGGGAGAATCTGGCAGCCTCCATGAAGTATTATTCATCCACTAGCATTTATAAAAAAGCTACACCGATGGTCTGAGACCTGGGTTCAAATACTACTTGAAACATTTTTCATTCTTTAAGCGCTTGCTTTAGCCTGGCGTGCCAAATGGGTAGGACAGCACTTTCATTCCTTTGCAACAGGGTAGCACTTTAGTTCCTTTGCTCCAGGCAAACTCAATCGAGCCCAGCTTAGGTATTTTGAATTATTTTGAATACTATTTGAACCCAGGTCTGCTACACAGATTGGCAAAGTGCCCCCACTGCTTCCCAACCTGGTATTTTATTATCCGTATGTGTCTGTAGACCAGGAATATTCAACTTTCTCAGTCTGAATGCAAAGCAATGGGCATCCACTTCAGTACTATAGTCTCTGCATCCACTTCAGTACTATACGTCCCCTGTGCACACTAGCTTACTTTCAGTGTGGATAGCTTTTCATGAATAACTAATAGATGGGACATTAAGGGAGATGTTGAGTGTGTCTTGAGGGCTGCATTAGCCATGCGTGGATGTCTGTCCATATCACTTGGGTTGATATAAGAGAGGAATAGGAGGAAGGATATTCACTGGCCTCTCACTGCCCCTCTCCCCGTCCATTAGCTAGCAAACAGGATACGGCAGCAGAACTGCTAAAAACACACACATACATTTGTTCGGAGGTGGGCTGCACAAGTACGCACACACACACACACACACACACAAACACACACACACACACACACACACACACACACACACACACACACACACACACACACACACACACACACACACACACACACACACACATACACATACACATACACATACACACACACACACACACACACACACACACACACACACACACACACACACACACACACACACACACATACACATACACATACACACACACACACATACATACACACACACACACACACACACACACACACGTAAAAACACACACACACATGCTCATGTATACTATGGACACACACACATATGGACACACACATGTATAAGGAAACACACACACACAGACACTTATGAAGCATGTGTTGCACATATGAAATAAGCATTGTGTATCTCTCTGCACTAATATGGGCCTGTAGGCAATGACAAACGAGCCCTCAGATCCACTGTAGTTTCTGTCATCTACTGATGCTTCCTACTAGATGTAGTGAATTGGAAATCCTGGCTCAAAGAGGGCGGCCATATCGGAAGCAACCGTGTTTTCTCCCCACTACCAACGTGAGCTGCAGATGTTGTTTGAGCTCATTAGAAATCAGGGCCATAATAGTATGCATTACTGCTTCCTCTAAAACCCAATGCACAAATGAATCATGGGACGAATTACATAATGGATGTAATAACTTCCAGACTGAATTAAATCAATAATTTGGCGTACTTAATGTAAATAATGACCCTTTTTACAGACGCATAAAGCAAACTAACTTTCAATTAGAGCCCAGTCAATCTTGTGTCAATCGCGTATATTTTGCTCATCCCAATCATGTTCCATTTAGAAGCAAATTGAAAAGGGAAAATGGAGTGCAAACAACAGGGTTAATGGTATCCAGTCAGATGGGGAAAACGCTCAGGAAAATGAAACCTGTCATCTGAGAGCTCCGATCTACATAAGTAGATGATACATGGCATGTAATACGTTTGCTGTCACGACTTCTGCTGAAGTCGGTTCCTCTCCTTGTTCGGGCGTTCTTCGGCGGTCGACGTCACCGGTCTTCTAGCCATTGCCGATCCATTTTTTCATTTTCCATTTGTTTTGTCTTGTTTTCCCACACACCTGGTTTTCATTACGTGTTGTGTATTTAACCCTCTGTTCCCCCCCATGTCTTCGTGCGGAATTGTTTGTTGTAAGTGCTTGTGCACATTTGTTGTCTGGTGCGCGACGGGTTTTGTACCCATACATTGTTATTCTGGATGCCAGTGGTTTTGTATATTAAACTGCTCCAGTTATTACCCAGTTCTTCTCTCCTGCATCTGACTTCACTGCCACTAGTTACGCACCCCTTACATATGCATAATATTTAATACAATAATATGTATCTATATCAGAGACACAGAGAGTACATAGGAAGGATCTCTGTGGCATATTGATATCCCATGTGATCTAGCTGGGCAACACAATTTAGGCTGCACATCACATAGCAGCCCCTTGTATTGCAATGCTACCAAGGCTTGTTGGGGGTGCTTGGCCACAACTCTCATAATGTACAGTACAATGATGATTCATCATATGTTTTTGGGAGTTCAGCAGCGCACACATATTGCATTGGTGGGGGGGGTGCGGGGAGAGACCACCTTTTTGGGCATAAGTGCATACACTCATGCCCACACACAGAAATTAACACACACGCACACATACCCCAACACACAGTAAAGAGAAACGGTGTGAACACCATTTATTAAGCTGATTAAGATGAGTCACTGTCCGGCTCCCCTCATTGTTTATTCTAATCAAATAGATGTACAGTATGTGTAATTGCAGGTGGAGACCCTTACACTTCCTGAAGATGTGATTACAAAAAAACATACAACCAGGAAAAACAGGGGGTTGAAAGGGGAAGGAGGGGAGTGGTGAGTGGCAAGAGGGGGAGGGAGAATGGAGAGAGAACGAGAGAAGATGGGGAGTGGTGAGTGGCAAGAGGGGGAGGGAGAATGGAGAGAGAACGAGGGAAGTAGGGGAGTGGTGAGTGGCAAGAGGGGGAGGGAGAATGGAGAGAGAACGAGGGAAGGAGGGGAGTGGTGAGTGGTAAGAGGGGGAGGGAGAATGGAGAGAGAACGAGGGAAGGAGGGGAGTGGTGAGTGGCAAGAGGGGGAGGGAGAATGGAGAGAGAACGAGGGAAGGAGGAGAGAAAGGCAGCAGTGTGAGTTGAATCGAAGATGAGGAGGGTGGGGAGGTTGTCAGACTGGTGTCGCCAGTCGCGCAGGCAGGTGAGGGCGCCGCTTTTGTGCCGTTGAGTTTGATGGATAACCTGGGCTTCTTTGGCGAGTGGCCCTGTTGAAGGGTTCAATACAACACAGTTCAGAGTAACCTCAGATTCAGAGTCATAGGACACTCACAACAGAAAAACACTTCCCAATGGTCACACTCCTCAGCCCTCCCTAAAAGCAAGTCTAAGGGCACCAGTGTCAAGAAAATACACCATATTTGTCACTAAGCCAAAATAACCACATTTCAACAAAACGCTCCTGTTCTGGAGCCAACAGAGCCAACCGAGAGGCAGTTGAAACATCCCCACTTCTCCTTTCTCTCTCAGATGTCTAAGAGTATCAGTATCTGCCAGGAACATTCTACACAACACCGGCTGTCCTCTCCACGCTAGAACACGTGTACTGACCACTAAGACAGTGTGTACTATCTCAGAACTAGCACTGCAGCCTATCCAGTCCCTCTACCCCTTCCTTCACCCTTCACATATCAAACAAGTGGATTGAATGCAGAGCAGTGGAGAGATAAGGGCAACCCAGCCAAGTCAGGAAGGAGGCAGGGCAGATGTTTGATTTGATCGAGATACTGGAATGCACACAGAGAGATAAAGTGACTGAACCCACTAAAACTTTTGCAGATAAAGTGACATGGTAATGACTAATAAAGAGGGGAAAGTATATTAGAGGAGCCCGGCCGCCCGGGGGGAGGTTTATGAGCGTGGCACGATAGGTTGTGCGTGCCAAGGGGAACTGCATGGGCCCTGCCAACTCTGAGGGACACGTATCCCTGTCAGACATATGGAACCGGCAACCTTGGGGTTGCCAACACTGCACTCCAACCAAATGAGCCACCTTCTGGTAGCCTAATCATTGCTCTGATCTATAATAGTATCAATGCTTTCCTGATGTTACTGGGCATAAAAGTACAACTCCCTGGAGTTAACAGAAGGAGTGATTGACAGGCTGGGCTGCTACAGAGTTATCAGAAGAAGTGATTGACAGGCTGGGCTGCTACAGAGTTAACAGAAGAAGTGATTGACAGGCTGGGCTGCTACAGAGTTAACAGAAGAAGTGATTGACAGGCTGGGCTGCTACAGAGTTAACAGAAGAAGTGATTGACAGGCTGGGCTGCTACAGAGTTAACAGAAGAAGTGATTGACAGGCTGGGCTGCTGCAGAGTTAACAGAAGAAGTGATTGACAGGCTGGGCTGCTACAGAGTTAACAGAAGAAGTGATTGACAGGCTGGGCTGCTGCAGAGTTAACGGAAGGAGTGATTGACAGGCTGGGCTAATACAGAGTTAACAGAAGGAGTGATTGACAGGTGAGCAGGGAGAAGAGATAACATAATAAGATTGGTTGGGGTGAAATAATTAAAGACAGACATCTTGAATCCTTTTAAATGTCTCTCATTCTTAGGCACCCTCACCTCCCCACAAACCCCTTTACCTTGGCAATGCAGTGAAAATAAAAAGGAAACATAGTAAATCACCATCCTGCCCCTGACTGAGTCAACTGTGTATAGTTACACCGCAGCTCTGGCCCTCTCTCCTTTCTCTCCTTACTATCCATCTCTATATACCACATATTGTCCCTCTCCTCTCTCTCTCTCTATTTTATTCTCTCTCGCTACAGATCTCATCTGATGAGGATTTACTGCTCCCTGGCCCACAGAGAGAGAAAGAGAGAGGGAGAGAGAGCGAGAGAGGGAGTATAGGCAGGGTATAATGGACCTAGGAGGACAGGAGAGAGGCCAGGGGAGAATATGCTCCTCGTCGCTTTCAATTAACTTCCCTCTCCTCCGAAATTAGCTGTGCCAAATATAGGCCCCAGCCATCCTGTGTGGGCCCCGGCTTGGTTGCCACAGCAGGCCCTTGGCAGCCGGCCCCACTACCCTCGCCCATGATAGAGAGGCTAACCCTGGCTATAAACTAGCAGGGAAGCAGGGTTGGCTGGAGCTCAACGCTCTGCTCTGCTCTCTCCTCTATGGGAGAAAGAAACACTGCCTAGGGCCAAAAGGTTCTCAGGGTTTCCTATAGCCAGTGTCCAGAAGCATGTCATCCTAGTGTTGGTGTTGATCAATGGTGAATTGGTGTGTGTGTGTGTGTGTGTGTGTGTGTGTGTGTGTGTGTGTGTGTGTGTGTGTGTGTGTGTGTGTGTGTGTGTGTGTGTGTGTGTGTCCAGATGAAGAAATATAATCCAGAGAGAGTCTAGGTCAAGTGGACCATGACACCAATAGTCTATTAGGGAGTTATCACTCTCACTGTAAATGTAGGCATCTTTAAGAGTCCTGGCCAGGCTTGAAGTGTCTGCCTGACCAATCAGCCTGAAACAATGTCGGGAGCTTTAAGAGGTTTAAATAAACATGAGCTCGATTTTATTTGAAGTGAAGGGCAGAGGCTTCGGAGAGTGGGAAAATACTGCACATTCTTTACAGACGGGAGAGAGAGTCAGAAAAAGGAGAAGAGGAGCGGAGAAGAGAGGGAGGAGAGAGAGGGAAAACAGGGGCTCTTGTTTTGTCCTGTTTCTGTTCCGCGGTGGAATGTGCCGCATAGTTACCATGTGTTGCGGTTGGTTGCCGGGGAGAGCGCCATGGCAACAGGAGGAGTGGGATGCTGGGGTTCAAGGACTTCCTCTTGTTCCTGCAACATTTTAATTACGTTTGGGTGTTTAGTGAGATGCATCCTGGAGCCTCATCAAGCCATATAAACACACCCAACAACACACAAAGGCTGCAAAGGACCCCCAGAGACCAGAGGCATCAGTTTTTGTGACTGAGTCAACCAACCGGAAAGACATACGGATTACAGTGAGTGAGTGAGTGAGTGAGTGAGTGAGTGAGTGAGTGAGATGGAGAGCGACAGAGGCAGAGAGAGAAGAGAGAGAATGGAAAATACAATCAAAGAGAGAGAGGACAGAACATTAGAGAGAACAGAGAGAGAGACAAAGACAGACAGACAGACAGACAGACAGAGACAGACAGATGTGATTTTACAAAACAAGTGCTGTTCCGGATTTACTGGATACTTAGTTGCTTAGGAATAAATACCCACTGTAGAGTGTGGGCTCTGGTCATAGGGCTCTGGACAAGATTAGGGCACTAGATAGGGAATGGGGTGCCATTTGGTATGCACACCAAGCCTCAATAGAAGATGACATTGTAGAGAGGCACTAAAATTCCTTCGATTGATTGATTATTTTCAAGGTTCAATGCTATGTTTTGTATGTGTGCAATTACTGTCTATTAAAAAACCTCCCGGGAGATGCTTACATTTCCGAGAAAGAATTCGGTAAAGACGGTAGGCTTTGCAATGTTGTCAACACACATAATGATGTCTCAGTCATTCCAAGTGATCCAATCTGAATCTTTTACCGTCACTAGTTGAGCTATAGATTGAGAGACGGACACAGAATGTAATGACTGCAGTCTGTGTCCAGCAAATCACCTACATGGTTTAAAGCACCAGGTGTCTCTATTACAGGTTATAAGCATGAAGTATATGTTTTATGATCAACTCATAAATGTTACGTCTTCTAGGGATGATAATAACTCATTACCAGATGATATCTAGATATTATTAGAAGGTTCAGTTATTCTTATGACAAGTCTCATAATGCATTATGACAGTAATCTATTACACCTGCGGGGGCTTGAGTAAAGTGTTACCAAGCCAAACCAACCAAAGCACATTCATACCATCACATTCAGTCATATGTGGGCCTACAAAAAGGATCCGGCCTCCAGTTGCCCAATCCTGTTCTAATGAATTGTACCTAACATAAACCAACCAACCAAGGCTATACAGTATGTTACCCTGCCATTCTCTTCTTGACAGACAGATCTGTTCTTAACGCGGGTTGTAATTTAAACCTCTGGTGACATGCTTGGGATGAACAGCTCCCGTCCTTTGTGCTGGTAATAGATTATTTAATACAAACATGCAATTGGGCCACGGCGGTGGATGGTGGCCATTGTTATGGTAAAGTAACTCTATCGAGTTCGCCCCCACCGCTATTAATCTCAGTCGAGTCAATACGGCCATTGTGTAAAATTCCCCATTAAGGCGCGCCGCGGCCGCCACACAATAGAGATATCAATGTGGCACATCCTCACAGAAACAGGGAGTAAAGAGGAAAAAGGGAAAGGGCTGTTTTTACCAGACAGATTACCCACGATTAATGAGGGAATCCTAGCACAAATACCACATGTACACTCCCCTACGTATTTATTTGGTCAGCCAACATCCGCACTGAGCTAAAGGGTAGAGCTGCCGCTTACGAGAAATCCCGCTATGCCCTCCGACGAACCATCAAACAGTCAAAGCGTCAATACAGGACTAAGATTTAATGCTAGTCGGATGTGGCAGGGCTTGCAAACTATTACGAACTACAAAGGGAAGCCCTGCTGCGAGTTGCACTGTGACACAAGCCTACCAGACAAGCTAATTTACTTCTATGCATGCTTTGAGGCAAGCAACACTGAAGTATGCATGAGAGCACCAGCTGTTCCAGACAACTGTGTGATCACGCTCTCCGTAGCCGATGTAAGACCTTTAAACAGGTCAACTTTCACAAGGCCGCAGGGCCAGGCGGATTACCAGGACGTATACTCAGAGCATGCACTGACCAACTAGCAAGTGTCTTCACTGACATTTTCAACCTGTCCCTGTCCGAGTCTGTAATACCTACATGTTTCAAGCACACCACCTTAGTCCCTGTGCCCAAGAACACCAAGGTAATCTGCCTAAATAACTACCAACCCATTGCACTCATGTCTGTAGCCATGAAGTGCTTTGAAAGATTGGTAATGGCTCACATCAACATCATCATCCCAGAAGCCCTAGACTCCAATACGCATACCTCCCAAACAGATCCACAGTTGACGCAAAATCTATTGCACTCTACACTGCTCTTTCCCACCTGGACCAAAGGAACACCTACCTGAGAATGCTATTCATTGACTAGAGCACAATGTTCAACACCATAGTGCCCTCAAAGCTCATCACTAAGCTAAGGACCCTGGGACTAAACACCTCCCTCTGCAACTGGATCCTGGACTTCCTGACGGGCCGCCACCAGGTGTTAAGGGTAGGCAACAACACATCTGCCACGCTGATCCTCAACATGAGGGCCCCTCAGGGGTGAGTGCTTAGTCCCCCCCTGTACTCCCTGTTCACCCAAGACTGCATGGCCAAGCACGACTCCAACCTGTTTGGGGTAGGGGGCAGCATTTTCACTTTTAGTGTGCCCAAACTGAACTGCCTCCTACTCTGTCCCAGATCCTAATATATGCATATTATTAGTAGTATTGGATAGAAAACACTCTGAAGTTTCTAAAACTGTTTGAATCATGTCTGTGAGTATAACATAACTTATTTAGCTGGCGAAACCTCGAGGAAAGTCACTGTCACTGTCTTTTCTATATATGTTTTCATGGAGAATCCAGAATTCTAATCAACTTTCCAGTTCCTACCGCTTCCACTGGATGTCACCAGTTTGTAGAAATTGGTTGAGGTTTTTCCTTTGTGTAATGAAGAAGTACCATAGCTCAGAACGAACGTCACTTCATGTGTACCTTTTGATAGAGGCGCGTAACCAGAAAAGTAGCGTCAGTTGTTTTGCTCCTGTATTGAACACAGATCATCCCGTCTTCAATTTGATCAATTGTATACGTTTAGAAATACCTAAAGTTGTATTACAAAAGTAGTTTGAAATGTTTTAGCAAAGTTTACAGGTAACTTTTGAGATATTTTGTAGCGACGTTGCGTAAGTTGGAAGCGGTGTTTTTCTGGATCAAAAGTGCCAAATAAATGGACTTTTTGGACATATATCGACGGAATTAATCGAACAAAAGGACCATTTGTGATGTTTATGGGACATATAGGAGTGCCAACAAAAGAAGCTCGTCAAAGGTAAGGCATGATTTATATTTTATTTCTGCGTTTTGTGTCGCGCCTGCAGAGTTGAAATATGCTACTCTCATTGTTTACTGTTGTGCTATCATCAGATAATAGCATCTTATACTTTTGCCGAAACTTTTGTTATACTTTTGCCGTCTAGGCCCAAAAGGCTCCTTAACAGCTTCTACCCCCCCCCCCCCCCCCCCCCCCAAGCCATAAGACTGCTGAACAGTTCATCAAATGGCTACCCAGACTATTTACATTGACACCCCCTTTTTTTTTACGCTGCTGCTACTTGCTGTTTATTATCTATGCTTAGGCACTTTACCACTACCTACATGTACTGTACATATTACCTCGACTAACCTGTACCCCTGCACATTGACTCGGTACCCCCTTCGGTGGCCTCGTTATTGTTATTTTATTGTCTTTTCTTAACCCTATTTTCTTAAAACTGCATTGTTGGTTAAGGGCTTTCACGGTAAGGTTTACACCTGTTGTATTCGGTACATGTGACAAATGACATGTACAAAAACTGTACATTTGCCTCTATAATCCAGCATTTGGGATTTGAGATCAAATGTTTCATGAGGCGACAGTACAGAACGTCACCTTTTATTTGAGGGTGTCACGCCCTGACTTTGAAGATCCTTTTTTCTCTATGTTTGTTAGGTCAGGGTGTGACTCGGATGGGAAGTCTATGCTTTCTATTTCTTTGTTTTGGCCGGGTATGATTCTCAATCAGGGACAGCTGTCTATCGTTGTCTCTGATTGGGAATCATACTTAGGCAGTCCTTTTTCCCTCTTTCATTTGTGGGATCTTATTTTTGCCTCCAGTGTGTCTCTCCAGCCCAGTGAGTCCTGTGCCTGCTCCACGAACCAGGCCTCCAGTGTGTCTCTCCAGCCCGGTGAGTTCTGTGCCTGCTCCACTAACCAGGCCTCCTGTGTGTCTCCCCAGCCTGGCGAGTCCTGTGCTTGGTCCACGGACCAGGTCTCCAGTATGTCTCCCCAGCCTGGTGAGTCCGGAGCCTCCAGCGACGGTCCCCAGTCCGGAGCCTTCAGCGACGGTCCCCAGTCCGGAGCCTCCAGCGACGGTCCGCAGTCCGGAGTCTCCAAACCGGAGACGCCACCGATGTAGATGCCCACCCAGACCCTCCCCTATAATGTCAGGTTTGCGGCCGGAGTCTGCACCTTTGAGGGGGGGGGGGGGGGGGTACTGTCACGCCCTGACCTTAGAGATCCTTTTTTCTCTGTTTGTTAGGTCGTGGTGTGACTCGGGTGGGAAGTCTATGCTTTCTATTTCTTTGTTTTGGCCGGGTATGATTCTCAATCAGGGACAGCTGTCTATCGTTGTCTCTGATTAGGAATCATACTTAGGCAGTCCTTTTTCGTTTGTGGGACCTTATTTCTGCATTGGTTGTTATTTTGCCCTGCAGAACGTCACGTTCGTATTTGTTTTGTTGTTGTCGGTGTTCATTTAATAAATACATAGAATGCTGCGCTTTGGTCCAGTTCTTCCCATGACGATCGTGACAGAGGGTATGAAAATACCCTCAAATTAAAGGTGACAATCTGTACATTCCGTACCAAATGTTAAGTTTTAGCTTCACTGTCCAAATAAATACTTATGGGAGTGTAAATGTCCCCCCTAAAGGATGGAAGAAAAACACAGAGAGAGAGAGGGAGAAAGAGAGAGAGAGAGACTCGTGTTTTGCGGCGAGTGTATGGATTTCTCATTAATGGCTTGTGGGTGGTTCAGACCTGAGATAACTAAGCTTCGTGCAAGGTAACTATATTTCTTGGAGGAAAATACAGATCACAAAAAATTACTACTTAAAAAAATATTTGAATACAGACCTCAGGAAGTGACTACTTTTGTGAAACTATTGGATTGGCTGCCTTCAACTAATGGCAGGGCTGTATCTGGAACTGCATGTTGAAGATAGAAACATAAGGAATAGAGCACACACACTATCCTATGCTCTTCCAATCTATCTGACAATCATATTTGATCTACACAATTCATTTTTATCTAAGCATTCTCTAAATGTCAATTCTCCATTGCCCCAGGTCTACATAATCAAGACAAACCAATTAACCAATGATATTTTATACAGATAAGTATAATTAAGTCGTAACGATCAACTACTGTACTGCTCTTTGAACATGCCACTGAAAAGGTTGAAATGCCGCAATTCATTTTATGATACCAGAAAATAATGCAGAGTAATTCAAAGCCAACTCCACATTGCAAACAGCAAGTTGGATACTTAACAAAAATAACTTTGAACCTCTTTGTCCATCTGAGGGCAAGTGTTCTTGTTACAAACACACACTGTACCAGGGGTAGGCAACTAGATTCAGCTGCAGATGTTTTTGTTGTTTGTGTGGATGGTTGGGGGACCGGAACATAAGTTTAATCATTTGTACTGTGCAAATTGACCACAACTAAACCTAAAAAGAGGCTGTATTTGAGAATAACAATCATCTCATACATTGAATTACATTGAGACACGTTCACATGTTCTCATTTCTATTCATGGGAATACTTGGGAACATATTTCCTAAATTAAACAAATTTTTTGCTGAATTCCTGGTGATTTTAGTAATTTGTTTATTTTTTTCACTAAATAAAAGAAAGTAAAAGAAAATCATTATTGGGACAGTTTTTTGTTTTCCAATAACTTGCATTGTATTAAAATACCTCCAATTAGGATTTGGTTTTCTGAGGTAGTCAAAATACTTTCAAATATTATTAGGTTATTTTTTACTGTTATTTGAATATCAAAGAAAATAGTTGCTTTTTAGTTGAAAGTCTATATAAACTATTTTCGACTACCTTGAGTATTTGTTTTTTTCAAATAAACTACAAAATAAAAGATTCTGCCTAAGTCTGGATTGGTTGGGTAGATGATTCGTCCAGGTAGCGACAGTGAGGAGTTTTAAGAGGGTGACCTCATTTTCTCACCAGGTGTGACCCGGCTGACTCCAGGTGTTTTACGACATGAAGTCCATTTCCCTCCGGCGGGAACGAGAGAGAGGCAGACCTCCTGATCTGCCGCTTTCCATTGTCCATTGTTGTTCGGGTTCATGACAGAAAGGACATCATCTCTTTCTCTGCCTAACTCTCTCCCTGTTTCTCTCTCTCTCCCTCTCTCTCTGTTTCTCTCTCCCTCTCTATTTCTCTCTCTCTCTCTGTTTCTCTCTCTCTTGGTTTCTCTTGCTCTCTCACCCTATATGTATCTGTCGATTTGAGAGCAGCACATCATTACCGTCACAGGCACACTCAGTATCTGCAGTGTAAACACACACACACACACACACACACACACACACACACACACACACACACACACACACACACACACACACACACACACACACACACACACACACACACACACACACACACCGCCTACCTGCTTTTTGAAAGGGAGTGACTTTTTCTTGACTGAGGTTCTGACACTCTGCTGAAGAGAACTCCCAGTAGTGGTTATGAAAGGAGAACTGTGAAGCAGTAAAAACTAGGGACTTTGATTTGTCTGTCAGGCACTTTTAGCCTCTGGGCCCTCGCAAACGCTGCTTAACTCCCTGTCCCCTTGTACCCCAGATATCCTGACAGACAGAGGAGGAAGTTACTCACACAGTAGAACACAGTCAGTACACACAGTAACACCCCCCTCCATTCACACACACCCAGAGCTACCCCTGGTCTCTTAGTGACCCACCTCCGAGCCCCCATCATTACCCCTATCATGCCACCCCACCGCATCCCGTCACGCCTCTGACTTGTGGCCCACTCTGCCGCTTAAAAGGTCATCGAGCCCTCCATCGCGTCTAATGAGCGAGAGCCCCCCTTCTCTAAACGTGTTGCTAATTATCGAGGGAGCACGAGAAAATGGTAGTTAGAGTTATTTAGAGTCACTCGATGCTCTGCACCGCAGTCGATGACGAGTCAAAGCCGCTCTCAGAGATAAAAAAAGAGGTTCGATGACATCCGACATCTCTCGGCACCAGGAAGTAGGAAATTGGCACGATTACCATCGTTGACACTACACTTGATCCATGTGATCCCTTCTAAGAGGATGTAGTCTAAACAGTTTATCAGGTGAAACCTGACATGCACAGGGATGATGGATCTGAGTAGAGTTGGGGACTGGAAAGACCTTTGGGCCGATGCTAGAGGGTCACAGTTAAATCCCAAATAGATTAAAGCTGTTGTGCCTTCCCTCGGCATATCTGATCTGTCAGTGGTGTGAAGGGCAACAGATGCTGATGAATAATTCAAAATGGACACCACTGAAAATGGAACTTGAGGTGAAGCTTAGGGGTTTGTGACTGCAGATGTACACACAGCTGCTTTTTGCTATGCTGAGACTTAGGAGTAACGTGTGCAAACACACACACCATCCCGTACAGGCTAATGATGCCTTAGAGCTACTGTAACACACACCCACACACAGACACACACACAGACGCACACACAGACACACAGACACACACACACACACACACACACAGACCACCTTTGCGCCAGTGCGGAGGATGACGACATAGAGAGACACCACACTGCAGCGCTGGGACTCCAGGGTCTTGGAGCGGCTCAGCACACACAGGCAATAAGTCAGCCTCCCTAATTGCAAGCCTGGGGATTGACTTCGGCATGAGGTGTACCACCCAGTATGCCCCCCACCCAAAAGAAACACCACCCTTCCCAAGCCTGTCATAGTAATGAGGACACCACTCATAGTCATAAAAACGCGCCATCAAATGTGGCTGCTGATTAGAAATCTGGCCCCAGTAAGGTAGGTGATGAGATTTGTCAGGGTTAATGTTGTAGCGAGAAGCACTACTGTACTGTCTGCCCTAGTAATGTAGAGAATTTAACAAGTGAAAACCCCCATATAGGCGGGGGAGGGGGGGGGGGGGGGTGATCAGATAATATTTAATTTTACATTTTCAGGTTTACATTTTCAATTTCAGAGGGAAGTGAGGCTGGGCTAAGGGAAGGAGGAGCAGTTGACAGCAATTAACATTCTTATTTTCTGATATTAAACTTCTTAAGGCTAGGGGGCACTATTTTCAGGTCCGGATGAAAAGCGTGCCCAAAGTAAACTGCCTGCTACTCAGGCCCATAAGCTAGGATATGCATGTACAGTTTTTTTTGATTGCTAAACGACAGTGGACACAACTGGAGTCACATGTGCAAAACTCTAACTACAGTCTGCACAGCAGCAGTTCATGTGGACCAAACTCTAGTTCGTTTTTTATTACTTGAACACAGTTTTCAAAACTCTACACACTTATCCCATGACTTTAACCACAACCTGCACAACACTGTGGATTTACAGCACTTTGTTCAAATGCTAACACACTGCTGTCAAAACTGTGAACCACACATTCAAAACGGAATAGATTTCAGCCTTGTGCCTTTAAAACACTGCTGATTGCAATTTCAGCTGAAATGCTAAGCAGGTGTCTTGTTTTAGACTTGTTAGTGAACACACACACACATATTACAGTATATATAGGTAGAGCTCAGAAAGACTCATTTTGGAAATGGAACAAGGAAGATGGGTTCGTGGAGGGAGAAGGGTGGCAGGGAGAGGGCGGATGCGTGGAGGAAGACAAAGAAGACAAAGAGCTGTTATTTCAGATGAAATAAGGGCTACACTTATAGACCATGTTGTGAACCATGGTCTCTCATTGAGAGAGGCAGGGTTGAGGGTGCAACCCAATCTGCAAAGATCCACAGTGGCATCTGTAATGCAAATTTTCCATCATGCAAACAGGTGAGAGTTACATCCTTACAGTAAATGAAAACATTACAGGAATCTATTTTGTATTGCAATTATAGAATATTTACACAGATATATATTACAGTAAGTTTGACTGTAAAATATATTTTTACAACAGGACCCAAAGGCTGCCCCCAACAGGGGGAAGAGGAAAAATATTTTCAGATGCGCAGGAAAATGCTATTGTTGACATGGTTGTTGTCAACAATGCAATAAAACTGCGGGAGATTCAAGATAGAGTGCTGGCTGATAATGATATATTTGAAAATGTTAATTCTGTCAGCACAACAACTATTGCTCGAGTCCTAAAGAAACACCAAGTTACAATGAAACAGTTATACACTGTACCGTTCGAGAGAAACAGTGAACGGGTAAAAGAGCAAAGATACCAATATGTCCAGGTAAGACGTCTGAGGTTACATACACAGCTATACAAAATATTTACAGTAAAAAAAAACACTAGCATTTCTACAGTAAAACTGTGCACTTACTGTTTTTCAGAGAGTAATGGAGGTGGAAGCACTGGAAAGACCACATTCATTTGTATTTATCGATGAAGCTGGATTTAACCTTGCCAAAACACGGCGCAGAGGAAGGAATGTTATAGGTCAAAGGGCCACTGTGGAGGTTCCAGGCCAAAGGGGGGGAAATATCACCATGTGTGCTGCAATGGCCAATGAAGATTTGCTTCTCAACACACCACTCATTGGCCCATACAACACAGAAAGGCTTATAGCTTTCCTAGAACAGCTATATGCTCAGCTAGTGCCAGCAGAACAGGGGGAGCCAGTAAGAAACCCCCAAGTTTTTGTCATAGTTTGCGATAACGTTGCTTTTCACCACTCTGCAGCTGTCACAGATTGGTTTGCAGCACATCACAGATTTATGGTTTTGTACCTGCCTGCATATTCACCCTTCCTCAACCCAATGGAGGAGTTTTTCTCTGCCTGGAGGTGGAAAGTGTTTGGTCACCACCCACATGACCAAATGTCTCTTTTGGAAGCCATGCGTGCCGGATGTGAGGACACGAGTCCAGAGGACTGCCAGGGATGGATAAGGCACTCCAGAAGGTTCTTCCCCAGGTGCATGGCAAGAGAAAACATTTGATGTGATGTTGAAGAAAACCTGTGGCCTGATGCTAGAGAGAGGCAGGATTAGCCCCTCAATTATTTGTTCGAATTACAGTATGTACTTTTAGTTTCTACCTTTTTTTTCTCATTACTGTAATTCCGTAGATTACTACAGACTATTGAAGCAAACTGCTAATTTTCATTTACCTTAAAGAATTGTTATGTTCTAAAAAAAAATATAAATCATGTGAAAGAATGTCACTCTTTTCTTTGAAGAAAATATGACTTTGTATGAAGTCACTGAAATTGTTCAAACTGTAAAGATGAAAAGTTTGTATTTTCTGTATTGGTGTTTGATGCTAGTGTTTTTACTCTCAGTGTGTTCTGAGTGACAGTGTGTGTTATCTCAGTGAGGGTTGTGCATAGTGTTTGGCTGCACTGAGCGTGTTTTGAGCCATGTGTTAAGAGTTGTGTTGCTTGGAATGAGTTTTGCAGGTGATGTGAACTGTTTAGCTCAGGTGACTGTTGGTAGTGCAGACTGTAGTTAGAGTTTTGCACATGTGACTCCAGTTGTGCCCACTGTTGTTTAGCAATCGAAAAAAAACTGTAATATGTAGATTTGGATAGAAAACACTAAAGTTTCTGTTAAGATTATGTCTGTGAGTATAACATAACGTACAGTGCCTTGCGAAAGTATTCAGCCCCCTTAAACTTTGCGACCTTTTGCCACATTTCAGGCTTCAAACATAAAGATATAAAACTGTATTTTTTTGTGAAGAATCAACAACAAGTGGGACACAATCATGAAGTGGAACGACATTTATTGGATATTTCAAACTTTTTTAACAAATCAAAAACTGAAAAATTATTCAGCCCCTTTACTTTCAGTGCAGAAAACTCTCTCCAGAAGTTCAGTGAGGATCCCTGAATGATCCAATGTTGACCTAAATGACTAAATATGATAAATACAATCCACCTGTGTGTAATCAAGTCTCCGTATAAATGCACCTGCACTGTGATAGTCTCAGAGGTCCGTTAAAAGCGCAGAGAGCATCATGAAGAACAAGGAACACACCAGGCAGGTCCGAGATACTGTTGTGAAGAAGTTTAAAGCCGGATTTGGATACAAAAAGATTTCCCAAGCTTTAAACATCCCAAGGAGCACTGTGTAAGCGATAATATTGAAATGGAAGGAGTATCAGACCACAGCAAATCTACCAAGACCTGGCCGTCCCTCTAAACTTTCAGCTCATACAAGGAGAAGACTGATCAGAGATGCAGCCAAGAGGCCCATGATCACTCTGGATGAACTGCAGAGATCTACAGCTGAGGCGGGAGACTCTGTCCATAGGACAACAATCAGTCGTATATTGCACAAATCTGGCCTTTATGGAAGAGTGGCAAGAAGAAAGCCATTTCTTAAAGATATCCATAAAAAGTGTTGTTTAAAGTTTGCCACAAGCCACCTGGGAGACACACCAAACATGTGGAAGAAGGTGCTCTGGTCAGATGAAACCAAAATTGAACTTTTTGGCAACAATGCAAAACGTTATGTTTGGCGTAAAAGCAACACAGCTGAACACACCATCCCCACTGTCAAACATGGTGGTGGCAGCATCATGGTTTGGGCCTGCTTTTCTTCAGCAGGGACAGGGAAAATGGTTAAAATTGATGGGAAGATGGATGGAGCCAAATACAGGACCATTCTGGAAGAAAACCTGATGGAGTCTGCAAAAGACCTGAGACTGGGACGGAGATTTGTCTTCCAACAAGACAATGATCCAAAACATAAAGCAAAATCTACAATGGAATGGTTCAAAAATGAACATATCCAGGTGTTAGAATGGCCAAGTCAAAGTCCAGACCTGAATCCAATCGAGAATCTGTGGAAAGAACTGAAAACTGCTGTTCACAAATGCTCTCCATCCAACCGCACTGAGCTCGAGCTGTTTTGCAAGGAGGAATGGTAAAAAATGTCAGTCTCTCGATGTGCAAAACTGATAGAGACATACCCCAAGCGACTTACAGCTGTAATCGCAGCAAAAGGTGGCGCTACAAAGTATTAACTTAAGGGGGCTGAATAATTTTGCACGCCCAATTTTTCAGTTTTTGATTTGTTAAAAAGGTTTGAAATATCCAATAAATGTTGTTCCACTTCATGATTGTGTCCCACTTGTTGTTGATTCTTTACAAAAAAATACAGTTTTATATCTTTATGTTTGAAGCCTGAAATGTGGCAAAAGGTCGCAAAGTTCAAGGGGGCCGAATGCTTTCGCAAGGCACTGTATTTGTCAGTTGAAACCCTGAGGACATATCCCCCAGGAAAAAACTTTTGAGGTCACTCTTTTCAATAGGTTTTCTATGTGGATCTACATTTCTAAGACACTTGCTTGCAGTTCCTATCGCTTCCACTAGATGTCAACCGTCTTTAGAAATTGGTTGACATTATTCCTTTGAGAAATGAAGAAGTAGGGCTGTTCAGAACGAGGGTCGAGTCTAGTGTACTGTTGTGGTTGTGGCGCGCGACCTGAAAACTCACTCCACTTTCCGGTATTGAACACAGTTTATCCCGTCTTAAATTTGATTGATTATTTATGTTTAGAAATACCTAAAGTTGATTGGGAAAGTTGTTTGAAATGTTTGGATCAAGTTTACAGGTAACTATATTAGAAACTTTGTAGTCATGTTGCGCGAGTTGGAACCGGTGTTTTTCTGGATCAAACGTGCCAAATAAATTGACATTTTGGAGATATAATGACACAATTTATCATATTGGAGTGCCAACAGAAGAAGAGCATCAAAGGTAAGGCATGAATTATTATTTCGTTATTTCTGACTTTTTCCAGCGCCTGGCGGGCTGAAATGTGATTTTCATGTGTTTGATGGGGTGCTGTCCTCAAATAATAGCATGGTTTGCTTTCGTCGTAAAGCCTTTTTGAAATCTGACACTGTGGCTGGATTAACAAGAAGTTCATCTTTGAACCGATGTATAACACTTGTTTGATTCATGAATTGTTATTATGATTATTTCTGTTTTTTAATTTGGCGCGCTGCTATTTCACTGGGTTTTGTCAAATCAATCCCATTAACGGATTGGTGCGCGAAGGTATCACTAAGAAGTTAAGACAGCATCCCAGTCAATCAGTAACAACTCCCCAGAGAACTGCCAGCATCCCAGCCAATCAGTAACAACTCCTCAGAGAACTGCCAGCATCCCAGACAGTTAGTAACAACTCCCCAGAGAACTGCCAGCATCCCAGTCAATCAGTAACAACTCCCCAGAGAACTGCCAGCATCCCAGTCAATCAGTAACAACTCCCCAGAGAACTGCCAGCATCCCAGTCAATCAGTAACAACTCCCCAGAGAACTACCAGCATCCCAGTCAATCAGTAACAACTCCCCAGATAACTGCCAGCATCCCAGTCAATCAGTAACAACTCCCCAGAGAACTGCCAGCATCCCGGTCAATCAGTAACAACTCCCCAGAGAACTGCCAGCATCCCAGCCAGTCAGTAACACCTCCCCAGAGAACTGTCAGCATCCCAGTCAATCAGTAACAACTCCCCAGAGAACTGCCAGCATCCCAGCCAGTCAGTAACAACTCATCAGAGAACTTACAGCATCCCAGTCAATTGGTAACCACTCCCCAGAGAACTTACAGCATCCCAGACAGTTAGTAACAACCCCCCAGAGAACTTCCAGCATCCCAGTCAATCAGTAACCACTCCCCAGAGAACTGCCAGCATCCCAGCCAGTCAATAACAACTCCCAGAGAACTGCCAGCATCCCAGACAATTAGTAACAACCCCCCAGAGAACTGCCAGCATCCCAGTCAATTGGTAACCACTCCCCAGAGAACTTACAGCATCCCAGACAGTTAGTAACAACCCCCCAGAGAACTTCCAGCATCCCAGTCAATCAGTAACCACTCCCCAGAGAACTGCCAGCATCCCAGCCAGTCAATAACAACTCCCAGAGAACTGCCAGCATCCCAGTCAATCAGTAACAACTCCCCAGAGAACTGTCAGCATCCCAGCCAGTCAGTAACAACTCCCCAGAGAACTGCAAGCATTCCAGTCAATCAGTAACCATTCCCCAGAGAACTGCCAGCATCCCAGTCAATCAGTAACAACTCCCCAGAGAACTGTCAGCATCCCAGTCAATCAGTAACCACTCCCCAGACAACTTACAGCATCCCAGTCAATGAGTAACAACTCCCCAGAGAACTGCCAGCATCCCAGTCAATCAGTAACAACTCCCCAGAGAACTGCCAGCATCCCAGTCAATCAGTAACAACTCCCCAGAGAACTGCCAGCATCCCAGTCAATCAGTAACAACTCCCCAGATAACTGCCAGCATCCCAGTCAATCAGTAACAACTCCCCAGAGAACTGCCAGCATCCCGGTCAATCAGTAACAACTCCCCAGAGAACTGCCAGCATCCCAGCCAGTCAGTAACACCTCCCCAGAGAACTGCCATTATCCCAGTCAATCAGTAACAACTCCCCAGAGAACTGCCAGCATCCTAGCCAGTCAGTAACAACTCCTCAGAGAACTTACAGCATCCCAGACAGTTAGTAATAACCCCCCAGAGAACTTCCAGCATCCCAGACAGTTAGTAACAACACCCCAGAGAACTGCCAGCATCCCAGCCAGTCAGTAACAACTCCTCAGAGAACTTACAACATCCCAGACAGTTAGTAACAACCCCCCAGAGAACTGCCAGCATCCCAGTCAATTGGTAACCACTCCCCAGAGAACTTACAGCATCCCAGACAGTTAGTAACAACCCCCCAGAGAACTTCCAGCATCCCAGTCAATCAGTAACCACTCCCCAGAGAACTGTCAGCATCCCAGTCAATCAGTAACCACTCCCCAGAGAACTGCCAGCATCCCAGTAAATCAGTAACAACTCCCCAGAGAACTGTCAGCATCCCAGTCAATCAGTAACAACACCCCAGAGAACTGCCAGCATCCCAGTCAATCAGTAACAACTCCTCAGATAACTTACAGCATCCCAGTCAATCAGTAACAACTCCCCAGAGAACTGCCAGCATCCCAGTCAATCAGTAACAACTCCTCAGATAACTTACAGCATCCCAGTCAATCAGTAACAACTCCCCAGAGAACTGCCAGCATCCCAGTCAATCAGTAACAACTCCTCAGATAACTTACAGCATCCCAGTCAATCAGTAACAACTCCCCAGAGAACTGCCAGCATCCCAGTCAATCAGTAACAACTCCTCAGATAACTGCCAGCATCCCAGTCAATCAGTAACAACTCCCCAGAGAACTGCCAGCATCCCAGTCAATCAGTAACCACTCCCCAGAGAACTGCCAGCATCCCAGTCAATCAGTAACAACTCCTCAGATAACTTACAGCATCCCAGTCAATCAGTAACAACTCCCCAGAGAACTGCCAGCATCCCAGTCAATCAGTAACAACTCCTCAGATAACTGCCAGCATCCCAGTCAATCAGTAACAACTCCCCAGAGAACTGCCAGCATCCCAGTCAATCAGTAACCACTCCCCAGAGAACTGCCAGCATCCCAGTCAATCAGTAACAACTCCTCAGAGAACTGCCAGCATCCCAGTCAATCAGTAACCACTCCCCAGAGAACTGCCAGCATCCCAGTCAATCAGTAACAACTCCTCAGAGAACTGCCAGCATCCCAGCCAGTCAGTAACAACTCCCCAGAGAACTACCAGCATCCCAGTCAATCAGTAACCACTCCCCAGAGAGCACAAACACACAGACTCTCCTTTTAGTTCTAATTTCCCCTTCAAGTATTTTTTTTAAGAAGCTTTTTTTGTCCTACCTGAGCTCTGCAGCGCCGTGCTTAACTTTCTGGCTCCTGAGTCATTCAGTATCTTAAAGTCACTGATGGGTTCTAAGAAGGTCTGTGGCGGCTTGGCGGGACAAATAGTGGTCTGCGTAAGAGGCGTTATTTTGCGCATCCCTTCAGCTTCCCAGCAAATAAATTGAAAATAAACGGCTGACTACGAGTCCACCGCTTGTTGCTTATTTGAAGGGAAGCTACTGTAAGTGATGCCTTGGAATGGGCTTTTGTCCCCAAAAAACTTCAGCTTTAAAGTGAGAATGGTTAAAGGTAAATATTGGATAAATATCCCGACTCCGTGTCAGGTTTGATACTAGAGTACACACTCCAGCCCCGGAAACAGACTCGATGGAGGTAACGACACTTACCTGAAGTATGGTGGAAGATGTTTTCCTCTACTAAATGGCTGTGTTGATTTGTTTGCACAGTATATGACATCCTTAAGTTTTAAAGTTACTCACTCAGAAGATGGCAAACATTCTGTAGGTCTTCTACTTCCTCCCCTTCATCAGTTTCTTTAGTCCGAATCACTCAGAGCCTTGGAGCCAAGCGAATGTAGACATGCCTGACCCAAAATGGCTGAAAATAGTCAGTTTTGCTTTGGATCTTATATTTCTTCTTCCCAAGAGTCAAATCCTCCCCAGGGCATGGCCTGAGGAAGGACAAACTTGATACAACTTGGTTGCAAGTTGTTTTGTTTTGAAATGCTAATTAAATATAATTCCAATCATCTTTAACATATACAAACACAACTCTTATTTTGTAGTCCTACACAGCAAACATGATTAAAACACATATGCAAAGTCCCATATGTGAGCGCTCCTTACAGTGCATTCAGAACCCATGTACACTACTCCTAGCCTTGATGTGTGTTTACTTGGGGATTCACAGATCATCTCTCTTGTGACTCGTCCTCTTATTTTCTCGCAATAGTGGAGAAACTCCTCCAAATAGTGAGCTCTATTCAGATGAGACTATGTGTCTGCGCGATCCACTTTTCAGTTTTCCAAAAACAGCTGTTAAGGAAACAAGGGGCGATGGTGGCGCAGTGCAAAGCCCATTAATCTAAATGACACTGTTATTAATGTGACTTCTTAGATGAGCCGCGGCATTGCATGCCAAAAAATCACATCGCACAAGCAACAAACACAAACATCAATCATCACCACCCCAGAGCTAATGGAGGGGGTTTGATTGTCCTGGCAACACCTCAGTATCAGAACAATATGATTTCCTGTGTTACAAGCATATCATAACAGACCTTCATAAGCTGTTATAACACTGCCGTAAGCATTGCAATAAGAAGTTTAGTGTTATTTCTGTAGCAATATGTAGCTATATGCTAGCTAACTCTTATTGGCTAGCTAGCAAGTTAAGCTAACTCCTCGCTTGTCATAACCATTAGTCAGACTGCTGTCAATGGAGGTTATAAGAGCTTATGACATTTAATTGGTCATGGCTGAGACAGCGAGAATAAAAAGCATTATGGGACAGTTGGGTTCAATGAAAGTGTCAGTGGGTTCCATTTCTATTTCCCGTTGAAATAACAGGCCCTAATTTTTCATCTTTCTTCTCCATTTTCTCGTTAATCGTGGCGAGACTGACTTTGATCTCAAAAGGGGAGAAGTGTTTCCTTCACCAGCTGAGAGAGCGAGTGGGAGGAAGAGAGGAAGAGAGAGAGAGAGGGATTGAGGAAGGGATACAGAGAAAGTGTGGGAGAGAGAGAGCGAGAGAGAGAGACAAAGAGCAAGACAGAGTGACAGAGTGACAGAGTGACGGAGTGAGGGAGGGAGGGAGGGAGGGAGGGAGGGAGGGAGGGAGGGAGGGAGGGAGGGAGGGAGGGAGGGAGGGAGGGAGGGAGGGAGGGAGGGAGGGAGGGAAACAATTAGGCCACAAAACTGATTTTGCCGCTGAGGACGGAGGAGAGTTTGTCCTTGTGGAGGGAAGCACCTTGTCAATTTGATTAGAGACAGTGTGAAAGGACACTCTCAATCCTGAAACTGTGTGGCTGTTAGTCTCTTCAACCCTCCTGAAACTGCGTGGCTGTTAGTCTCTTCAGCCCTCCTGCAATTGCGTGGCTGTTAGTCTCTTCAGCTCTCCTGCAATTGCGTTGCTGTTAGTCTCTTCAGCCCTCCTGAAACTGTGTGGCTGTTTGTCTCTTCATCCCTCCTGAAACTGTGTGGCTGTTAGTCTCTTCAGCCCTCCTGAAACTGTGTGACTGTTAGTCTCTCGAGCCCTCCTGAAACTGCGTGGCTGTTAGTCTCTTCAGCCCTCCTGCAACTGTGTGGCTGTTTGTCTCTTCATCCCTCCTGAAACTGTGTGACTGTTAGTCTCTTCAGCCCTCCTGAAACTGTGTGACTGTTAGTCTCTACAGCCCTCCTGAAACTGCGTGGCTGTTAGTCTCTTCAGCCCTCCTGAAACTGTGTGGCTGTTAGTCTCTTCAGCCCTCCTGAAACTGTGTGGCTGTTAGTCTCTTCAGCCCTCCTGAAACTGCGTGGCTGTTAGTCTCTTCAGCTCTCCTGAAACTGTGTGGCTGTTAGTCTCTTCAGCCCTCCTGAAACTGTGTGGCTGTTAGTCTCTTCAGCCCTCCTGCAATTGCGTGGCTGTTAGTCTCTTCAGCTCTCCTGCAATTGCGTTGCTGTTAGTCTCTTCAGCCCTCCTGAAACTGTGTGGCTGTTTGTCTCTTCATCCCTCCTGAAACTGTGTGGCTGTTAGTCTCTTCAGCCCTCCTGAAACTGTGTGACTGTTAGTCTCTCCAGCCCTCCTGAAACTGCGTGGCTGTTAGTCTCTTCAGCCCTCCTGCAACTGTGTGGCTGTTTGTCTCTTCAGCCCTCCTGAAACTGTGTGGCTGTTAGTCTCTTCAGCCCTCCTGAAACTGTGTGGCTGTTAGTCTCTTCAGCCCTCCTGAAACTGTGTGGCTGTTAGTCTCTTCAGCCCTCCTGAAACTGCGTGGCTGTTAGTCTCTTCAGGCCTCCTGAAACTGTGTGGCTGTTAGTCTCTTCATCCCTCCTGAAACTGTGTGGCTGTTAGTCCCTTCAGCCCTCCTGAAACTGCGTGGCTGTTAGTCTCTTCAGCCCTCCTGAAACTGTGTGGCTGTTAGTCTCTTCAGCCCTCCTGAAACTGCGTGGCTGTTAGTCTCTTCAGCCCTCCTGAAACTGTGTGACTGTTAGTCTCTCCAACCCTCCTGAAACTGCGTGGCTGTTAGTCTCTTCAGCCCTCCTGAAACTGTGTGGCTGTTAGTCTCTTCAGCCCTCCTGAAACTGTGTAACTGTTAGTCTCTCCAACCCTCCTAAACTGCGTGGCTGTTATTCTCTTCAGCCCTCCTGAAACTGCGTGGCTGTTATTCTCTTCAGCCCTCCTGAAACTGTGTGGCTGTTAGTCTCTTCAGCCCTCCTGCAACTGTGTGGCTGTTAGTCTCTTCAGGCCTCCTGAAACTGCGTGGCTGTTAGTCCCTTCAGCCCTCCTGAAACTGTGTGTCTGTTAGTCTCTTCAGGCCTCCTGCATAACGTTGGGGAGTTGAAAAGATGATTTGATTTCAGTTAGATAAGTCTGCTCATCTGAAACCAAAAACAGATTGAATAATATGCGTGTTAAATGAAAAGGCTCTTTCCAAATCACTATAAGGATTTATTTGCATTTCATATGCTGAAATTACCCTATTTTTTCATCAACCCGACCGGGGGTATAAAACATTCACTGTAATAGAAATATAATGATACACAACGGTTATTAATAACCGTTCTGATTGGCCGTTGATATCACGACTTCAAAACCCTTTCAGAAAGCAACAAGTCCATTAAAGAAAAGTTTCAAGTTGCTTTTTCTTCTCTTCTTCTAGGTCAAAGAGTGTGAGAGTTGACTTAAACCAAAGCAGTAAATGAAAACATTAAAGCAAGAAAAGAGAGAGAATGAGAGGGGATAAGGAGAGAGGGGAGGAGGGCCCATCACTTTGTATTACGTTATCTTAAGCCTGAAGAGACGGCGAGAGAGAGGGAGAGAGAGAGAGAGAGAGAGAGAGAGAGGAAGAGAGAGAGAGAGGAAGAGAGAGAGAGAGAGAGAGAGAGAGAGAGAGGAAGAGAGAGAGAGAGAGAGAGAGAGGAAGAGAGAGGGCGTTCAGAGAGAGGCAGCCAAAGGCGACATGTTCCTCCTCTCTGTTCCCCGCTTTGCCTTTGTTGTTCCCAACCACCGCTTTGCCTTTGGTGCCCGCACCCTTTATGGGGAACGCAATAATTTCCTGGTGACTGGGATGAAAGGAGGAGAGGAGGAGGAGATGGAGAGGTGGAGAGGAGGTGGGTGTTGGGAAGATTTCGGACAGAGGGCATGCCGGTGTAGTTTGGACCAGAGAGAAAGTGATCAAATGCATAACCTGCACAGTCAATAAAGGAATCACACACACACACACACACACACACACACACACACACACACACACACACACACACACACACACACACACACACACACACACACACACACACACACACACACACACACACACACACACACACACACACACACACACACACACACACACACACAGACCATACATTTCAAACGACACACCATTGAATGCAATCCATAGGAATACGTTCAACACTGCACTCAATACAGGCAACACAATAATACATACAGGGAAACAACAGCACTGAAAATACCAATCATGAGCCATGGACTGCTAGGCTGGAAAATAACGAATCCTTTACCCCGGCATCCAATTTTCACAAAGTTATCGAACCGAAATAGAAATAAAGCATTTGACTGCAAATCTCCTATTTAAATTAAAGCAGGAAGGTATGTGTGCACAGGCACACACTCTCACACACGTTCAGCTCACACACGGTCACACACACACATACGCACGCACACATACACACACAAACACTTGGAAGCACTCAGTATTTGAGGTCTCAGGTGGTGAGAATAAAGATGAACGTAAAAGTGTTCCTCAAAATTACTCCTATTATTAATATAACCCACTTTCCTAGTCAATAGTCCCTCGGTAGCGCTCTCTCTCTTTCGACAAACACACACACACACCTCTGTGTAAAATGATTCCATTCCTGATACAGCACCACGTCCTGTCAATCTTGTGACTCAGATCACCAAGGGAACAAACTAATGAGTGAGAAAATTTACTTATTTTCCACCCGAATTTGCAAATAAATTCATTAAAAATCCTACAATGTGATTTTCTGGAGAAAAAAAATCTCACTTTGTCTGTCATAGTTGAAGTGTACCTATGATGAAAATTACAGGCCTCTCTCATCTTTTTAAGTGGGTGAACTTGCACAATTGGAGGCTGACTAAATACTTTTTTGCCCCACTGTATATATACATAGAGAGAGAGAGAGAGAGAGAGAGAGAGAGAGAGAGAGAGAGAGAGATGGATGGATGGAGAAGAGTGTCTGAGAGCCTCCCATCTGCAGAGTGTTTGTGTGTGTGGCTATGTGTTATGTAACACACTAATTGCCATGCAGTGCGCAGGGTGCAGAGGCTGGCTACACACACACACACAGCTCCCACCCAGCCCACAGCCATGAATATGGAAGATAATTAAGGAAAATTAAAAAGAGAACCCTAGATTCATGGGACCGAGAGTAAACATGAATAAAAGCTGTTGTGGTTGGTGGGAGGGGTAGAGGTGTGTGTGTGTGCGTGTGTGTGTGTGTGTGTGTGTGTGTGTGTGTGTGTGTGTGTGTGTGTGTGTGTGTGTGTGTGTGTGTGTGTTTACACGTGGACCTATATCTGTGCGAGACGTGCACATGTGCCTCAGTAGGGAAAAGAACTGTGGAAAATAGTGCACCCTTAAATAAACCACTGGTAAATCTCAAGTATAATACTTGTGTACAGGCATCTGAATGAATAAGTGTCTGCAGCGAAGACCTAAAGATGAATTGGTGTGAATTCACTAAATAGACAACGCATGCGTGTGACTCGATCTGTCTGGCTCACACCAATATTCATGGGTTCTGCTAACTCATTAAACATTTACAGTGGCAAACCGTCAGCTCTTTGTATCAAAGTCATTTCATGCTAATTCATTGAATCCCCAGCAGATCGATTCCTTCTTATTTCTTAAAGCGAAAAATCAAGTAAATAAGAATCAAGTAAATCAAGATGAAACTGTGATCGGAAAGAGAATATATGATCTGATAGGGTGGTATTATAGCGATTGGGGAATACAGTTTTACATTGAGGGAGAACTTTGTAAAACAAATTTCAGCCAGTTTAGTGTTTATGCTTTGTCCTTGAGTTACTAACTGACTAACTGAGGACAATCGATTTAGTTTTTCCCTCTGAAAAAGTTACAACTTTACAACTCTTACCATCTCCCCAGGCTTGGCACATTGAACGACCAATTATCTGCAAGACCGGTGTCAAATCAGAGGCCATACAGGAGTTAGAAGGAACTTGGAGATTGGTGCTTCACTCAGGGAATCACTCATGCCTGTGTCTTCAGGAGAGGCCTCTTCGGCAGGCACTCAAGCCCCATTAGGAGAGGATACGGATGGGGAGAGTGACTGGGTACTCAGCCTTGTCCTGGAGCAAGTCTGAAGCATAGTTACTGATTAAGTCGCATGTTTAACTGTGTGTGTGTGTGTGTGTGTGTGTGTGTGTGTGTGTGTGTGTGTGTGTGTGTGTGTGTGTGTGTGTGTGTGTGTGTGTCCATTTGTTCCGTGTGTGTGCACATGTGCACTGTTCTTTTTGCATCCATTTGTGCCCTGTTTGCGTGTATGTGTGTGTGCATGCGCTTGTTTGGTAGAGAGCACACTTCGCTTATAAGAGACACTTATACAAAAATCAATGGGCCAGAAATATTCCCTTCACGCTTTACTCTTATAATATAATGTTTAGCACTGTCAGCACTGTGTCTGTTACAATCCACTTGTTAAAGTCAACAGTCATAGAAGGAACAAGATACCCTTCTTCAGGCTTCACACTCTGAAAGCCCCTGTGTGAACAGACGAGTTCCCCGGGCCCGTTGACATTTCTCCAGACGCCCTTGGGGAGATCATACCCCATAGTGGACATTCTCCCTTCAGTTGTCGTAGCGTGTGGTGTGCACACGCCGTCGTGTGAATAAGTCATGTCTTCCCGATATACCAACCCATCAAGTTCACATCATTGAGATTTCACTTGCCTGTCACACTGCATGCTTATGACCGGCAGGGGGGCAATTCCACTGCATATTATAATTACCCATCAAAGATCCACCACCATATTTTACAGTAGGTATGGTGCTCCTTTCTGCATGTGCATCTTTCTTTCGATGCCAACCCCACCACTGGTGTGGGTGGAAAAATAGCTCTATTTTCATGTCATCTGACCATAGAACCAGTTCCAATCCACGAGCAAACTCCAGACATTTACATTTATTGGATGAATTGAAAATAGAGCTCTGCAATGAACATGACATTTTTCAATCGGTAGGTAGGTCAGACAGGTAGACCCAGTCGGTCAGACAGGTAGACCCAGTCGGTCAGACAGGTAGACCCAGTCGGCCAGACAGGTAGGTCCGGCATGTCCGCCAGATGGCTAGGTCCGGTCAGCCAGAGAGGTAGGTTCGGTCGGCCAGACAGGTAGGTCCGGCATGTCCGTCAGATGACTAGGTCCGGTCAGCCAGAGAGGTAGGTTCGGTCGGCCAGACAGGTAGGTCCGGCATGTCCGCCAGATGGCTAGGTCCGGTCAGCCAGAGAGGTAGGTTCGGTCGGCCAGACAGGTAGGTCCGGCATGTCCGCCAGATGACTAGGTCCGGTCAGCCAGAGAGGTAGGTTCGGTCGGCCAGACAGGTAGGTCTGGCATGCCCACCAGATGGCTAGGTCCGGTCGGCCAGACAGATAGGTCCGGCATGCCCACCAGATGGGGCGGCAGGGTAGCCTCGCAACCTGCCGGTTACTAGTCCAACGCTCTAACCATGCCGGACCTATCTGTCTGGCCGACCGGACCTAGCCATCTGTCGTTCTGCCCCTGAACAGGCAGTTAACCCACTGTTCCTAGGCCGTCGTTGAAAATAAGAATTTGTTCTTAACTGACTTGCCTGGTTAAATAAAGGTACAAAAAATATATTAAAAAAATGGCTAGGTCCGGTCGGCCAGACAGGTAGGTCCAGTCGGCCAGACAGGTAGGTCCAGTCGGCCAGACAGGTAGGTCCAGTCGGCCAGATAGGCCTATGTAACTGTGTCCTGTTTATGTCATATTTCAAATGAGTTTTCCACTAGGATGCCATCGAACTCTTGTGGCCATTACTCCTTTGTCTCTAAAGTGTTCCACTGTTTTGTACTGTGAGTGAGGCACTCTGCAGACAGTGTCCAGGGCCCGTACATCAGTACTCCTACTCTGAGATGCTTTGTGGATACGGCCCAGAGGTCGCTGTGCAGGACAAAGGGGAGCTTGACATGGAGCTTGGAGAAGTCTGTTGACTCTGTAACTGTCTAACTCCCACTCCTCTTCCACTACCCCCACTAGAGGCCCTGGCTCTCTGCCGGTTCGTCTAAAGGTGAGGGGGCAGGGCAGACCCCTCAGTGTCAACAGAGAAGAGGGAGACGAAGATGGTAGGGGCACTGGAAACAGCACTGGTCCCAGCACAACAGAGGGAGATGAAGCTGAGGACAGATTGGTAATTGAAGATTATGTGGAGCCAGTACCACCCAGGTTCAGATCCTGGGGACACTAGTTTCCAATAGCAACAAGTGTGGGGACAAAAAGCAGCAAAATGCACTGGAAACATGTCACCATGGGCAACATGCTCTTGTACATTTCCCTGGTAATATACATGGGACTGAAATAGGTATCACGACTAGTTGATTAGTGCAGCATCACCGCTCTACCTATTCAAGTTCCCTGCCTCCATTTTCAGTGAAAGGTGTGTCCTCTCCGTCAACCGTACTCTTCATGAGGGACCCACAGAAGGATGAAGAGAATGAAGGGGTCTTCAGGGTCTGATCGTCTCGCTGAGTCCAGACACGTTACATTTCTAATGTATATCTGTTGTCTTTATTTTTCTTCTAAATAGTTCTTCTTAATGTGGGAGCGATACCTTTTAGGCTTATTCCGATGTGTAATAGCAGTGGAATTACCCCATGCGGACACTTTGGAGAGAATGAAATGACACTTGGATGTCCCTTGACACCACCACAATGTTTGAGAGAAGTTAATATTGTAGAAATTGTGTTTTTATAGTGACCAATAACTTTTAGGCCTAATTTATGTAAATGAGGTAATTCCAGTGCTATTCCACATTGAATATAACTCAAAGTTATTGGTCACTATAAAAGCACAATGTGTCCTATGTACCTAAGACACTTTGGAGAGGTTGAGAGGACACCTGACAGCCCTCACTAAAGAGTGTACAGTTCAGGCTGTAGCAATCCCATTATTCCCCCAGAGGTTTCGGACTTGTTGTGGAAGCCTTCTGAAGCCAAAGCGAAGGCCCCATACACCATCAACAACAGAGAGGCAAAGATCCACCAGATAAGTTTCTGACTTGTTGTGGAAGCCTTCTGAAGCCAAAGCGAAGGCCCCATACACCATCAACAACAGAGAGGCAAAGATCCATCTGATAAGGCAGGAGTTGAGAACAGTTCAAGGAGGCGAGTGAGGAAGAAAGAGCAGCCTAGTCATAGCTACGTAACATCCTCAGGACCTTGCAGAGAGCCGAGGGGCATAGAAGACGCCGGAAAGAGGGGGCTGTCTTTTTAGCAAATTCCTTAATTTGGCAGTGGCCACCTTACCTGACCCAAAGATGAGATTGACAACCATCTCCGCACCACGTACAGTTGTAGATATATTTTTAAGACTGAAAGATCTTTGTACCTCCCAGGTCATCCCTCATTCCCTTCACCTTCTGCAGAGCCTCATCCATAGTCTTCTGGCTGTACTCCTCATGCTTACTGACGTCCAGAGTTCCTGGGAGGGAGGGGGGAGATAGAGGAGAGGAGAGACTGGTCCTATCAGGCTAGCCGACAGGTACTATCTGGCTGACTGGACCTATCTCCCAGGCCGACTGAACCTATCTGGCAGGCCAAATCTTCCTATCTTGCAGGCCGACTGTTCTCATCTGGCCATCTGACTAGTCCTTTCAGGCCGGTCGACTGGTCCAGCAGACCGGTCTTATCTGGGAACAGCTTGTGACACTCCGCGTGGTAAGACTCATCCCGCTCCTACAACTGGCCATTCTAACGCATCTCAGATCTGGAGGATGGGAGAGAGAAAGGTATTATAGGTCAATTATGTAATCAATGTTTATTTTTTTGTTGTTTCTGCATTTCTGCTCTGGAGCTCGGTTTTTATGTTGAAAAAGTCAAATAAAATCGAAATAAAAAAGAATATAACAAAAAAACGATTCATTATACAAACTAAGGTATTAAATATGATATGAAAGCATCTGTTCATTCGTTAGCGATGTACATTAACAACCCAACCCACTTGTCTTGAACAGCAAAACTGAGAAACTAACATTAGCTTTTCACAGATTCACCAAACCAAGTCACACAAAGACATAACATGCAGACAGGCATACCGTGATGCTTCTGTTGCTGAATGATTGGTCTACAGTGGTGAGAATGATTGGTCTACAGCGGTGAGAATGATTGGTCTACAGCGGTGGCCACTCTTTGGTTTCTGTTGAAGAGTCCAGACACGTCATAATTTTTCCCACTGCAGGAAAGAGAAGAGATTGATGATGGAGAGAGTGTCACACCTGAGAAATTATTTATTTTATGTTGTATTTAACATTTATTTAACTAGGCAAGTCAGTTAAGAACAAATTCTTATTTACAATGACGGCCTACAAGAAGGCAAAAGGCCTCCTGCAGGGACGGGGGCTGGGATTAAAAATTTAAAATAAATATAGGACAAAACACACATCACTACATAAAGAGAGACGTTTAGACAACAAAATAGCATGACAGCAGCACATGACAACACAACACAGCACAGTAGCAACACAACATAACAACAACATGGTAGTAACACAACATGGTAGCAGCACAAAACATGGCATGAACATTATTGGGCCAACAACACATCACGCGAAGCAGCCACAACTCAGTAAATCAGTGTCAGTGAGATTCACTTTGAGATCTGCATCTGTGTGTATGACACTACCTGTGTGTGTGTGTGTGTGTGTGTGTGTGTGTGTGTGTGTGTGTGTGTGTGTGTGTGTGTGTGTGTATAGGTCTTTATTCTTGTGTGTTTTATAAATGTACTTATCCTCTAAGCTGTCAGAACTGTAGAGCCATCAGTTCATAGTTATTCATGTCATTGTGTTGTGGATATTACGGCCCAGCAAATGCCTGAATGGTTCTCCAGTGTGCCTTTCATTAAAATAAATCCATAGAAAAGTAAGTAGAGAGCGAGAGGGAGAGAAGATGGGGGGGGGAAGAAAATGAGAGCGAAAGGGACAAGGAAAGAGAGAGTGAGTGAGCGAGCGAGTGAGAAGGTAAGACAAATGGAGAGAGATGTCGAGGGAAATAGAACAGAGAGACTAAGAGAGAGAGAGACTGAGAGCAAGAGAGCGGAGAGAGAGAGAGAGAGAAAGGGGGAGTGAGAGAGAAATAGAAAGGGGGAGTGAGAGAGGGAGAAAAGGAGAGAGAGAAGGTTCAGAAATTAAATGGGTTTTTCTATCAGTGGGAGCTCTCATAAATATTTTAATTGTGTGGTTATAGAAAGGAGCAGAGGAGAGAGAGAGCGAGAGAGAGAGAGAGAGAGAGAGGAGTGAGAGAAAATAGGAGAGAGTCAGGAGAGAGAGAGAGACAGAGGAGAGGAGAGAGACATAGGAGAGGAGGGAGACAGGAGAGAGAGAGGAGAGGACAGACAGAGGAGAGGAGAGGAGAGAGAGGAGAGGACAGAGTCAAAGGAGATGAGAGGAGAGAGACAGATGAGAGGAGAGAGACAGGGTAAAGAGAGACAGAGGAGATAGATAGAGAAGTTTAGAGGAGAGGAGAGAGAGAAGAGGAGAGAGAAAGGAAATGAGAGGAGAGAGAGGAGAGGAGAGAAACAGAGAAAAGAGAGAGAGAGAGAGGTAGAGGAAATGAGAGGAGAGAGACAAAGGAGAGGAAAAGAGAGAGACATGAGAGGAGAGGAGAGAGAGAGCGATAGAGAGAGGAGAGGACAGAGACAAAAGAGATGAGAGGAAAGGGAAGAGACCGAGGAGATGAGAGGAGAGATACAGGAGAGGAGAGACAGAGGAAAGGAGAGAGACAGGAGAGGAGAGAAACAGAGGAGAGTGAGACGAGAGGAGAGAGACAGAGGAGAGGGGAGAGAGAGAAGAGAGAGACAAAGGATATGATAGGAGAGGATAGAGTCAAAGGAGAGGAGAGGAGAGAAACAGAGGAGAGAGAGACGAGAGGAGAGAGACAGAGCAGTGATTCACCGTGACTCCTATGTCCCCGTCCCTTGCTGGCTCGCCAATGCTTTTGTCTTTAAACGTTACCATTCCAACGTTGCCCTGCCGTCGACACCTGTGAGGCAAAATGGCTGAAAGCTTACCATGCGATTATCTGAGGACAGCGCCCCGCATACACAAGCATTAAAAACATTTTTCAAATCAGCAGAGGCATCACAAAAATCTGAAATAGCGATAAAATAAATCACTTACCTTTGAAGATCTTCCTCTGTTTGCAATCCCAAGGGTCCCAACTACACAACAAATGGTTGTTTTGTTCGAATAAAGTCCTTCTTTATATCCCAAAAAAGTTCAAAAACATGAAAACCATTTTTCAACCAGGCAGGTGTGACACGAAAGTCAGAAATAGCGATATAGTAAATGCCTTACCTTTGAAGATCTTCATCTTTTTGCAACCCAAATGTCTCAGTGATACAATGAATGGTTGTTTTGTTCAATAAATTCCTTCTTATTTGGTGCGTTTGATTCAGAAATACATTGGTTCCAACTCACCCAACATGACTACAAAGTATAAGTTACCTGTAAACTTGGTCCAAACATTTCAAACAACATTTTTAATCCAACCTCAGGTACACTAAAATGTAAATAATCGATACAATTTAAGACAGAATAAACTGTTTCCAATAACGGAGATAAATAACAAGAAGCGCGTACCTGTTCACGCGCACCAAAATACTTGAGTCCATCTGAGTGACACCTGGAAGGAATAGGACTACTTCTTAATTTCTCAAAAGAAAAGCATTGAACAATTTCTAAAGACTAGACATCTAGTGGAAGCCATAGGAACTGCAATCTGGGCCCTAATAAATCAGGTTTTCCATAGAAATGATTTGGAATATACAATCACCTCAACAACAAAAAATTCCCTGGGTGGACTGTGCTTAGGGTTTCACCTGCCAAATCAGTTCTGTTATACTCAGATACATTATTTTAATAGTTTTAGAAACATTAGAGTGGGTTCTATACAATACTACCATGCATATACATATCCTAGCTTCTGGCCCTGAGTAACAGGCAGTTTACTTTGGACACACTTTTCATCCGGACGTGAAAATACTGTCCCCTAGCCCATTGAATTGTTTTTACGGAAAATGTTTTATCTTTATCATTTTCGACTGGTACCGCTAGTTTGTGTTACTGATTCGAGCTAAAACAGCACAATAGTTAGTGGTTAGCCATCATGCTAACAGAGCAAAAAGAGAAAGCTAATGCTAACAGTGTGTCAAAACAACGGTGGTATTTGTGCCTATTTCTGGGGCTCAAATGCGCTAGGTGCGAGATGATCTCTATGCAAGAGAAGGAAGATAAGCTGAAACTGATAAATGAACATGAATTCTTTATCTGTCCCAGATGCATCCTCATCATGCACACTTAAACCAGCATGGCTATCACAGCTGCAGCCATACGCCATCCCATCTGGTTTGCGCTTAGTAGAACTATAACTTTTCACCTCCATTTGTTTTTCACCTCCAGGCTGTGTAAGGGCTATTTGACCAAGAAGGAGAGTGATGGAGTGTTGCATCAGATGACCTGGCCTCCACAATCACCCGACTTCAGGGTGAATGGTGAAGGAAAAGCAGCCAACAATGCTCAGCATATGTTGGAACTCCTTCAAGAATGTTGGAAAAGCATTCCTCAAGGAGCTGTTTGAGAGAATGCCAAGAGTGTGCAAAGCTGTCATCAAGGCAAAGGGTGGCTACTTTGAAGAATATAAAATATATTTGAATTTGTTTAACACTTTTTTGGTTACTAATTGATTCCAGATGTGTTATTTCATAGTTCTGATGTCTTCATTATTATTCTACAATATAGCAAATAGTACAAATAAAGAAAAACCCTTGAATGAATAGGTGAGTCCAAGCTTTTGACTGGTACTGTAGCTCAATTGCAGGTGGTCCTGAACAGAGCAGCACATATTGCATTTCAATGTACATGGAGGGCGAATGTCAGTAATTTGCCTGTTGAGGTTGAGAAGAGATTGACTGCATCAATATTAGTCTTTGTGCGAGGTGTTGATGTGTTGAAGGTACCAAACTGTCTGTTCCATCAGTTGGCACACAGTTCGGACACTCATCGGTACAGCCCAAGACATGCCATCGGAGGTCTCTTCAACAATCCCCAGGTCCAGGACAGAGGCTGGGAAACACAGTATGAAATAGAGCCATTACTACATGGAACACTCTGCCACCTCATGTAACTCAAACTAGCAATAATATTAGATGACAAAAACATAAAAGAACACCTTACGGAACAACGAGGAGTGTGAAGAGACAGCCATTTTGAGAATATTTTGTATTGTATTATGTATTGTACTATGTAGGAACGGCTTATCGGGCAGGAGCCATCTCCTGCTTCTGAAGCGTGAGACAGAGGCAGGAGATGATGTAGTGTTATGTAGTATTATGTAGTGTTATGTAGTATTATGTAGTGTTATGTAGTATTATGTAGTATTATGTAGTGTTATGTAGTGTTATGTAGTATTATGTATTAATATAATTTTTTTTCCTATTTGAACCCCAGGAAGAGTAGCCACACATACTCACACAGGTCAGTCAGAGCTCACTTGTAGGCATCACACTCTGAAAAACTGCTAGCCCAGCAGTGCCCTGGGTTGAGTTCAGCCAGAGGAGAGGAGAAGAGAGTAAGAGAAGAGAGAAGAGGGGGGGGGGGGGGGGTGTACATGTGACGGTGTGGCTCACTCTAGGGATGGGCAGCCATTTAATGGGCGACCACTCTGGCCTTTCAAGGCTGTGTCCAGATCAATTCACATGGCCTCATCTTCCCCAGACTCTTCCCCTTCTTTCTCCCCTTCCTCCATACTCCCCTCCACCCCTCTCTCTCCCCCTCTCTTAGGAGATTTCAAACGGAGGTATGTAGTGATGCATTTGATTGCACTGTACCTTGCTAGGCCAACTCATCAACAATCTGTGAGTGGAGAGGGGGAAAGAGAAGAAAAAACACGATCCTTCCTGTCTTGTCTTTTCTTCTATGAGATCAGTGAGGAAAAATACTTATTTTTCAAAGGCCAAAATGCCAGGTAGAATTGATAGTCTCTAAAGGTATGGATTTAATGTTGGATACACACTGCAGGATTTGATGCTTAATTTTAGTAAGCATACCAATCAAGAACAGAACAACTGTTAACTCATCTCCGATCTTTGCTCTCTCCCACTGACATGGCCCAAAACAACCTCCTTCACAAACATTGATTCTAAGTGATCCTAAGCCTTGTGAGTTAGAAGGCTAGATATTAGCAACCGAGAATCCTACCTAATGTACCTTTAAGCATTCATGACAGTTAGTCCCAGGTTACCATGGCAGCCGCGGTGAAGCTAGCCCTGCGGGGCGGTGTCCTTCATTTACCCACAGCGTGTCACCATCTATTAAATCATGCGGCGGGGTAGCCCAACTTTTCACTGCTTCCCTCAGACACAGAGTGTGCCTCCATTATGGATGAGTGAGTGAGTTTCTGAGCGTCGGGATATGCAGAATGTGCAAACTTCTGTCAGAATTGAACATAAGCTCCCCTGTTCTCCCCCGTCGCTTAAGTGGAGTTTCCATCGTCGGTATTAAGAAACGCTAATTAAATACAATGAATTATGAAAGTTGGTCCCTGCGTAACTCTGAGTGTGCTTCTTAGGGTGTGTGTGTGTCCTTAAGTGTACTACAGGGGCATGGGTACACGGTGACGGCAGCAGGATGACATCTCATTATGCATCTACTATCTACCTTCACCTCTCCTGAGTCTCCTAACCTCCGAAAGAGCCCAGGCATCATCAGCCGAGCACCACTGCTGCTCTCTCTCTCCTCAGGGACCCCTCTGGTTCGGCTGATGAAGCCTTACTCGGACTGAATAGTCTCAATAGGTCCCAGAAACCAAGAGCTTGCCCAACAAAAAGGTATTAAAAAGTTTACTGTGTCTATACTTTCTTACTGCAAGACTGAGCTGAGCCTTGGTCCCTGTTCAAGCCGGATTTGGTTGAGCAAACAGGTCTGTGAAATTAGATCTGTTTGAAGGAAAAGTGGGACATTATGCACTTGAATTAATTTGGCTCTCTGTGCTTCATGGGAGAAAAATGAATGTTAGGCTACAGACACCTTATTTCTCTTAGTTCTGAGAAAGATACAAAGAGAGAGAGAGAAAGAGAGAGAAAGAAAGAGAGAGATACAGAGAAAGAGAGAGAGAAAAAGAGAGAGATACAGAGAGAGAACGAGAGAGATTTACAGAGAGAGAGAGGAAGAAAGTAAGAGAAAGAGAGAGATACAGAGAGATACACAGAGAGAGAGAGAGAGAGAGAG